>NC_134018.1:56058334-56359959 GCF_040712315.1 Castanea sativa | reverse complement strand
GATAATCTGCTACCAATGCTCTTAAGTTTAAATTATATAAGTAGGCACATTAAGATGTGAGTTTAATAAGGTTTTAATTCTCAAATATAATTCATTAATGAGTTAACATTTATGGTAACAAAATTAACTTATATAATTAATGGATAAATAAATTACAAATTTTATTATGTTTTGTTTTTTCTTTATTAAAATAATCCTAACATTAATTGATAGGTGAAACACAAAAAATGCATTTATTGTTTCCTGTTTAGATTTTTCCAATACTCATTTTCCCACATTTCCACTTCCTTTATTGATTTATCCTTTCTCTCAAGAAAACCTTGTAGTGACGAAGGATCATAAGGAGAAGGCAAGGTGCATGGGGTTAAATCACTGGGAGACTTAACCATGGACTCAACCATGAATTTCTCCCATGTACCCTTAGCAGGGCAAGCCATCATTTTTGAACATAGCTCAACTGCTCCTTGAGGTATAGATGGTTTGAATTTCAAGAGCTTTGCATATTCATCTAACAAATGAAACATGTAGTCATATATGTAGTCCATCTTTAGATCCTCTTGTACGAAGTTGCTTGCTGCCTCTCCTATGGCTTGAGCCTGCCAAGTTTGTAAAAATAAAAGAGTTGAAAATATAAATCATTTTGTTAATATGAATTTAAATTAGTCAAAAAAGTGAAAGCATTTTAAAAACCTTAAAAGGTCAAAATAGGGGTATACATTATACATGAGTCTAGTTGAATCATAACAAAGATACTAGTCAATAATACAATGCACACAAAAAAAGTTTAACAAAATATGATATTTTTCTCTTTTATTTTATTTTTGTCTAAATATGATATTTGATAATCATGATAGTTATTAATAGACATTTATTATGAGTGTTTTTGTATATGAAATTATATATTAATATAATATACTAAGATTCTAATAAAGATAAAGGGTAAATATGAAATAAAATTAATGTAATTTAAAAATACATACATTAAATGAAGTGTAAAATTGTTATGCTTTTTAAAAACTAATTTGGCATTATATTATGAGATCAAAAAAAGGTCAAATGGTTTCAGTTTTATATGTATCATAAATTTTTCAACCCAACCAACTTGCTCAAGTTGAGAAATCTCAACCTAACCCATAATAGTTTTAAAACTAACCCAACACAACCGAATTTGTAGGAATTGGATTGGGTCATTGAGTTTGGAAAATTTTGTTGGATCTAATAAAAAAAAACTATGCTTTCATTCAACTATGTAAGTTCATTATTTAATAGATAATTGTAATTAATATCATAAGGACTAATATTCAAGTGTCATCAAACTAAGTCCCAAAATATCAAAATAATTTAAAGTAATTAACTTATCCTAAGTCTCATAATCTAAAATAAATCAAACATGAAATTTTAAATTACATATTTTTATTAAGAAAAATTTAGTAGTGTAGGTTTGGTAATTAAGGTTACTTGCGGTTGGATATTTTTTTCAACCTGAATTCCACCCAACTCAAGTTTGGAAAAAAGAAAAAGAAAAAGAAAACAAATCAAGTTATCAACCCATGAAATGCAATTCAAATTGTTGGGTTGGATTAGTCTGTTAGATTGGTGGATGCACACCCCTTGTGAAAACATTTTGATAATATGAGAGAGAGAGAGAGAGAGAGAGACCTTTTGTGTGTGATTGTTGCCCCATTCCACAGCAAATTTAAGAGAGGTGCACTTGCTGTTATCCCTAATGGGCCAGTAGTGCTCCAATGGCACCATGCCTCTAATGAAGAAATCATAGTAACGAGGCCTTATGAGCAAGGTCATCGAGTCACATGCTAAAATGTACTTCTCACTTACAGACCATGCCCATCCCTCTACATAAATCTTATATCTGACACAAATTACACTTTTCTCAATTAAGAAGGGGAAAAATAAGAATAGTTAAAATGGAAATAAAATAGCTCACTAGTCTTGTTTCTATAACTACCTGTGAGTGCATTGGTCTTCTAAATTTGATTGTTTATAACCCTGTTTAGATTCTTGCACCCAATCCTGAAATGATAGCACATCATACGAGAAACATTATAATGCAACAACATGTATACAATAGGAAAATAACATTTGTGAGTAAATGAGAAGAATGTGTATTAACCTGTATATACAGGCGAGTGGTCCAATCATCTTTGTTTGAGACATTGCACTTCAAAAGGTCGTTTCTAGTTGGAGCCACACTTGGATTCCCTTTCCAATAAGCATAGGGTACTCTGTCCTTCCATTTAGTTCTTGAGTTGCCTTGTTTTATGTCCTCCAACAAACTTTTTCACGGCTTTATATTGATCTCGGTCCTAACAAAATTAAGTCAAGTCTATGTAAAAGTTTAATTTCCTCACCCAGAAAACAAAAATTGCTCTTTTAAATTTATATTTTTCTCTAGTACTCGATATATTATTAGATTCAAGAAATAACATTTTAACCATGAAAGTTTGATCCTCTTTATTCAAAATTTGGCCAATGTAGTAAAGTAAGCATGATTTATTTACGTACCAGCCCCAAAAAGACCAATCAGGGAACACAATATCCAAACTCCACCCATCAGAACAGTAACGAAACAAAGGAGGTGGGCCCGCATTTGGGCCCCGAAAGTCCTTAGATCGAACGACAGGGCGATCATCACAATCAAACATGAGTTCCAAGTCAGGCAATCTCCCAGGGTACAACCTTAGCAGCTGCAAAATGCCCCACAAGCTGAACATGTCTCTTGTCTGTATCGACTGCCTATACTTCTCTACGTAGGCCTTACCGTCTACGATCACAAGCCTGAAATGCGCGGTCTTGCGGGCCCGCTCCACCATGTCTCTCGTGATTCCTGTGTGCTTCCAGTGCCGTAGATCTTCGTGGATCCAACGGAAGTATGATGGGCATGTTTTGTTTGATGATGATGATATTGGACGGTCAGGATTGTGTGTTGTTGTTGTTGTGGGGTAGTAGTTTTTTGGGCAGGTCTGTTTTTTGTTTCCTTTTGTGCATTTCAGTGGGAATTCTTGCTCTTGTGGTGATTTTCTTGTTGTTTTTTGGATTGGTTTGTCACTGCTAAAACTAGAAGTACCTGAAAATATAGGCTGCAAAAGCACATATAAATATGATAAAATGCTAAATTTATTGGTAATTTTATAATTAAATCTTATACACTGAGTTAACAATGAAGATGACTAATACAGCATCAACAATATAAAAAATATTAATGAATTAACAATTTATGAATTATTATTGTGATTACTATCAGTCATGCTATTATTAATTATCTAAATTTTTTCTTTAGGCAGGTGTACCGTGTAAGTACACAATTCATTAGCGATTAAAGTGAAATATTAGTATTAAAAATCATGCTGAGGTCTAAGAATTATGTAATTTAAATGATTAGTATTTTTAATTATTTGTTGAATGACCCTTACCGACTACTTTGATCATTATCTATAAAAAAAAATATTATTCAGTGCTGAGATGACAACTGACAAGGATGAGAACGTATAGCACACGAATGGCTATTGGGCCGTGGTCTAAGGGATGGAAAATTTTTTTTTTTTTTTTTTTTTTGGTTAAGGTGGGGTAAAGCTTAAATTAAGAAGCCAACGTGAGTACAGCATTGGCTAAAAAGTTTTTTTTTTATATGCTTTATTTTGTTAAAATTAAAAATTTATTGTTAAAAATACGATAAGTAAAGGTAAAAGTTAGTTTAATAAGGTTCATAAATAGTATCAAAAAGTATCATATAACTTATAAATAATAACAAAAATAAACTGAACAGTAAAATAATTTTTATTTTTTATTGGTATTCAAGCGGATGCATACGGTGTACATCGCTTCCAAGGGGAGTAATCACTTTCAAAATTTGACAATGCAAGCCCATTGAATAGGTACTTATCAAAAAATAAATAATAATAAAAACCCATTGAATAGGCTTACACCCCCCCCCCTCCAAAAAGATGACGTAATTAGGGAGTAAGTTTCCCAGCCGCGCATTATAGGTTATATATCTCATATTATATCATATAATAAATAGAATTTAAATTTTATAAGGATGTTATATAAAACACCATTCAATTCCACCAATCTAATATTTCACATTATCTTATCACATATTAAGAGATAAACACATCTACATCTAATTAATTCTAATATTAATCTAAAAATCTAACCGAATTGAGAATTTATTAAGATATTATTAAATATGGTAGAATGTATTAAATTTTTAAGTAAAGAGATAATGTGACAATCTCTTATTGAATGATATAAAATATGAGTTTTACATCTCATCTTTACTAAATTCAGACTTTAATAAAACTTGAGTTTTAGAAGTCATGGTTCTTTTTACCCATGAAATACCCTCATATACCTCATGAATTGATAATGTGATTGTAAGTGCACGATTGCACCTAGGCCCAAAGACAATATTACGGGCACAGGCCCAATGAGCCTTAAACAATGGAATTTGTAGAGCGTGGGCTTGAAATCTAAGTTAGAGGTACTGAGAACTTGACAACAGACTAAGGTATAAAAATACTTGTGAATAATAGATGATAATTGCAAATAGACCTTCTCGGACGTGAGCCAAGGACCACTTATGTATTATTTCTCTTTCTCTCTTAAAGGTTACAATTCTTGATTTCTTTCTTGACAACTGATTGATCCCCCTTTTCTTTGGCCTTCACCCCCTTTAAATACTTCTTCTCTTGGTGCTTCATCCACGTGTTACTCCAATCTCCTTCCCCCTAAATATTTCTTCTCTTAGTGCTTTGAATAGTAACCAGAAGTTTCGGTACTACTGTTCAGGGGTCACTTCCCCATTAATGTGGCCAGGGAGGTAGGTGCAGAATCTTTAATGTGGAGGTGGCAGCCTTTGCTTAGGATATTTTTCTAACACCAGTGGATCTAAAAGGTTCAAGGGTTCCCCCTTTTAACCAACAGTCTTTCTGGAATTCTGTCTTGACCTTCATAGTGAACCTCCGAGTTCTCTTGGGTCTGTCCGAGGAGAAACTTACCCTCGGATATGTCCTCAGACCCTCGGCTATGTCCTCGGACCCTCGGTGTATGGGCCGATTTGCAGTACTAACAAGTTCTTAACTCAAGAACAGATCGGCTCTCCTTGCTAGAGCCCAAAGGCCCAAATGCCTGCTTGGGTCCTTTTACTCCCCACAATAGCCCCTCAAAACTCTATTTTTCAGCATTCGAGGAGAAAAATAGGGTTTTGATCCAACGAGAACTTACCCCACACATTCTGCCAATAACTACGCGTGTGGAGATCGTTTCGTGTTCCAGAGGATGCCACTTGGCGGTTTTAATTTAAAAAACGCACGCATTTATGACCGTAAGTTACACCTTGTCCCCCACGTTCAACAGTGAGATGAGCATCTAACGGCCCTTGTTACCCCCTGAAAATTTGGGCGGGACGAATGCAATTTCGAGGCCGCTTCCCGCACGTCATGACGCTTTGGAAACATGCGCCTTCATTTATTTCTTCAGAGGCTAATCCCATCAAAACATCAGCAGTTGCCTTTTCTCTGCAGAAATCCGTGGAAACTCGCACAACTTCAAACTCATAAGTTCCTCCTTTTTCTTTAACCCATTCTCCTCGGATCTTGTCCTCTACTCCCATTTTAACCACTCTCCCTCTTAAAACGCAATCTTTCGTTCCTTTCTGATGGGTAGATTTAAGTTTTTAGTTGACACCGCCGCTGGGATGGAAGGTTTTAGAGCCAAGTATCACATTCCCAATGATGTAGATTTAATACTGCCCGGCGGAAGCCGTGGCCGATTCTAGGAAAACCGGAGAGGTTATCATCCCCATGATTGCCTTCATAGAAGGTGGGATGACCCTCCCTATGAGAAGCGTGACCAGGGAATACCTCCGCAACCACCGGTTGTGTCCCGACCAGTGTGCTCCCAACGTCTTTAGAGTCTTAGGAAGCGTCGACGCTCTAAATGAGCAGATGGGTCTAAACCTTACCTGGCATGACGTCGCCTTTATGTACGAATGCCACAAACTCACTAGGGTAGGTTATTACATCAAATCCCGCTCTAGCGTAGTTAGGTTGATCTCCTGTCTGCCCAAGTCCAATAAAGGCATGAAGGACGACTACCTCAACGCCTCAGGCAACTGGCACGACGGCCCCCACTGCCCCGTTGAGTGGGGAGATCCAAGTGCGACTCCTTAGGATCTAACTTCCCACCCCATAACTCCATCTAAACATCTCAGAATGTCATTTGCATTTACAAACTGTTTGACTTTGATTTATCACATGTCTTAAAAATCTGACCATGTTTGTCTGTTTTGGTGTCTTCCCTTGCAGATAAACAGCACGTGCGCCCGCGCTTGAGCCACTGCAACATCGCAGATTTGAACCGAGTGCTACACTCGGAGGTTTTCGTGAGTGAAGACTTGCAACTTAGAGCGGCTCATTTGATATTAGGGTACGACCCTATCTCCTCGGACTTCCAGGAGATCGAGAACGCCATCGTTGCGGGTGACCGGAGAAGTAGGAGGATTCACGTAGCCAAACCGCACTTCTTGGCCGACCACGACATTCCTGACGACCTCCACACCATACTGTACACACAACCCATTGCGGCAATCCCTCTCGCCGCGCACTCTCAGGCAACTGTCATCCCAGAGGAGCAAGTGTCTTCGTTGAACACGTTGGACGAGGAGATAAACAAGTTTCAGCTTGAGGACGTCCAAAGGCCTCGCGGAAGCCCATTTGTCGTACTCTCCGACGAGGAAGAGGAAGTCGCCGAGACCTCTGGGATAGCCGGTCTAGTGATAGCACGTCCAGACGACAGCTTTGTTGAAGAGGACATGGACGTGCTTAAGGACCTCCTGACCGCGAGAGGGGAGAAAGTTGCCAAAAAGGGGGCGAGGGGATCCCAAGCTCCCCCAGCCTTGCCACCACCCCCTCCTCCAGCCGACCCCAAGCCTCCTTCCGACGACCTGAAGAAGAAAAGGAAGGTGGAGGCCAAGGGGGCTAGTGGCGAGAAGCAAAAGAAATTGAAACAGCAGCCACTGCCGGCTTAGCAGCAGAAGCTGGACAAGGGCAAAGGGCGCGCCCGTTCAGTTGAAAGCGGGGAGATCAAAGACGTGGCCGAGGTGCGCCGAGCACCAGCTATGTGGTCTCCCGAACTGAGACTGGATGGAACGCCAATTCCCCTCCAGTCCAACATCAGGGCGTTCCAACAAGGCCATGCCCTCCACCTGGCCGAGTCGTTGGAGCGTCCTCTTCTGCTGCCCAAGGAAATGGAAGCCTTGGAGAAGATGAGCCAGCCTCAGCTGTTCCTTTCATTGAAAAGGGATTTAGCTCTGGTAAGTTCCACCTCACACTTATACTTTAGGTTCATTTGTAAACACTTTACCACATTTAACCCCTTGACATTTTTCGCAGGCCATCCAAGAAGTTTTTGCGGCCGAGAAGTTCGTGGAGGATTCTCGGAAGCGAGCTGGAATGGAGCAAGAGCTTCGGCAAGAGACAGAAAGGTCCCTAAGCCAGGCCCTAGTAGAAAATGGGAAGATCACATCGTAGCTGGCCGATCTAAAAAGAGAGAAAGACGGTGCCGAAGCCAGCTTAAAGACGATGAAGAACCAAGTGGAGGGGCAATGTAAGCTTCTTCACCAAAAGGACGACGAGCTCTCCCAAGCCGAACAGGCACGCTCTGACTTGGAGAAGGAGCTTACGCAGATGAAGGAGGAGGCTCGCACCCACAAGCACTCATTGGAGGCCGCTAAGCAAGCCAGCTATCAGGAGGGAGTGGTTGCAACACAAGAACTGTTGACAGAAGTTTTCGCGGCCTTGTGCCGAGAGTACTGTCAACAGGTCTGGGGAGAGGCCTTGAACGCAGCAGGGGTTCCTCAAGCTTCCGAGCTAAGGAAGCCCGAGAGCGTTTGGCTTCCCCTAGACATACAGGAGATAGAAGACCCTCCTGTTGTTGCCTCCCCTGCCCTTCCTCCCGTGGTGCTAGAACTCGTTCTTGATCCTACAGAACCTGAAGGTTCCCATAAAGAGAAGGACGGGTGTGAAGCTGCCGAGAAGGAGCAAAGCCAGAATGTGGAGCCCATCCTTCCTCCAACAGACAAAGGGAAACAAGTTTTGTTTACCTTTGAGTTGGAGTTGAAGAGCACCGAAGCTGGCAGCACTTCCCTTCAAGACCCCCCTCCCAAAGCTTAGGGCCTAGCATAGGACTTTTTCTGTACTTTGAAATTTTCTTTACATAATGATGTATTCTGCTTATAATTAATGAAGAACAATGTTTATTCAACATTCATTCAAGTTGTATTTATTTTACTTTATTCTTCTTGTGCTTGTCATGAAAGTTCTTACTAATACGTAGCTAAAGAAAGAACAGAATAAATAAGTCTAACTCCAACAGTCAAGCAATTATAACTTTTAAACAGACATATGCATACTTGCTTTGCAGAGTGAATCATTCAAGAACCCAACAAAAACTAACTTAGTTTGGATATTATACAATGCCTTAGTTAGAAAACCCACATGATGGTCAAGCTTTGTAATATGAAATATCACTTTTAGTAGAATGTAAGGTCCGAGGACCATTCCTTACAAAATTTCGTTTAACACTTAAAGATATAGAACTTAAGATCCGAGTTAACGAAGGCTAAGATACTGATTTCCACAAAATGTGTGATAAGAATAAGAACAGTAACTTCAAATGTTAATTTTCCCAAAGTAGAAGGTCCGAGGATCCGGCATAACTAAGGTTCTGTTTAACAAATGACAAGATATCAATTTTCACCAGATTTGTGGTCCGAGGACCATACTTAACCAAGTTTCTGTTTGACACTTAAGAATAGTAACTTCAAATGTTAATTTCCCCAAAGTAGAAGGTCCGAGGACCCGGCATAACTAAGGTTCTGTTTAACAAATGACAAGATATCAATTTCCACAAGGCTTGTGGTCCGAGGACCATACTTAACCAAGTTTCTGTTTGACACTTAAGAATAGTAACTTCAAATGTTAATTTCCCCAAAGTAGAAGGTCCGAGGACCCGGCATAACTAAGGTTCTGTTTAACAAATGACAAGATATCAATTTCCACAAGGTTTGTGGTCCGAGGACCATACTTAACCAAGTTTCTGTTTAACACTTAAGAATAGTAACTTCAAATGTTAATTTCCCCAAAGTAGAAGGTTCGAGGACCCGGCATAACTAAGGTTCTGTTTAACAAATGACAAGATATCAATTTCCACAAGGTTTGTGGTCCGAGGACCATACTTAACCAAGTTTCTGTTTGACACTTAAGAATAGTAACTTCAAATGTTAATTTCCCCAAAGTAGAAGGTTCGAGGACCCGGCATAACTAAGGTTCTGTTTAACAAATGACAAGATATCAATTTCTACAAGGTTTGTGGTCCGAGGACCATACTTAACCAAGTTTCTGTTTGACACTTAAGAATAGTAACTTCAAATGTTAATTTTTCCAAAGTAGAAGGTCCGAGGACCTGGCATAACTAAGGTTCTGTTTAACAAATGACAAGATATCAATTTCCACAAGGTTTGTGGTCTGAGGATCATACTTAACCAAGTTTCTGTTTGACACTTAAGAATAGTAACTTCAAATGTTAATTTCCCCAAAGTAGAAGGTCTGAGGACCCGGCATAACTAAGGTTCTATTTAACAAATGACAAGATATCAATTTTCACAAGGTTTGTGGTCCGAGGACCATACTTAACCAAGTTTCTGTTTGACACTTAAGAATAGTAACTGTAAGCCCCTGAGGTATTTATAACTTTGAACTGTTAACTAACAAAAGCACATTTTATTAATAATAATACCTTCGAAGGTTATTTACATTCCACGGGCGTTGTACAATTCTTTCATCTAGGTCAGCTAGCCGATACGACCCTATGCCTGCTACTGAAACAATGCGATAGGGACCTTCCCAGTTTGGTCCTAGCTTACCCCAAGCTGGGTTCTTAGCAATGCCCACGACTTTTCTTAGTACAAGATCCCCAGGTGCAAGTGGCCTTAGCTTCACGTGGACATCATATCCCCGCTTAAGCTTCTGTTGATAATAAGCCATTTGGACCATAGCTGCTTCGCGCCGTTCCTCAACTAAATCCAGGCCTTTCTCCAGGAGGCCATCGTTATTCTCCGGGCTAAAAGAACTCGTCTTTAGGGTGGGAAAACCAGATTCCAGAGGTATCACTGCCTCGTCTCCATAAGTCATAGAGAATGGCGTTTCTCCGGTGGACCTGTGTGGTGTAGTCCGATACGTCCACAGGACATGTGGTAGTTCTTCTACCCATCTGCCTTTCGCATCGTCCAACCTTTTCTTGAGCCCACTGACTATGACCTTGTTAACGTCCTCAACTTGCCCATTTCCCTGAGGATAAGCTGGGGTGGAATATCTATTTATGATGCCCATATCACCACAATATTTCCTAAAAGCCTTGCTGTCGAATTGAACACCATTGTCCGAAATAAGTGTATGTGGTATACCGAATCTGGTGACGATGTTTTTCCAAACAAACTTCTTGGAATCAACGTCTCTGATATTCACTAAGGGCTCAGCCTCGACCCATTTAGTGAAGTAGTCTGTCCCCACGAGTAGCCATCTTTTGTTTCCTGCAGCCCTCAGAAATGGCCCCACTATGTCCAATCCCCATTGTGCGAAAGGCCAAGGGCTGGAGAAAGGGTTGAGAACCCCTCCAGGTTGACGAATATTAAGGGCGAACCTCTGGCATTGATCACATTTTCTGGCATAGTCCTGAGCCTCCCTCTGCATATTGGGCCACCAATAACCCTGAGTCAGGGCTCATGGGCTAAGGACCTTCCCCCAGTGTGGCTCCCATAAATCCCTTCATGCAGTTCTTCCAAAAGCGCTTCCGTTGATTCCGAGTGTACACATAACAAGTATGGTCCTGAGAATGATCGTTTATACAGTTTCTGATCCTCGGACAACCAGAAACGTGGCGTCTTTCGACGTATCTTATCTGCTTCAGACTTGTCTTTAGGAAAGATGTCATTCTTAAGAAAAGATATGACCGGGTCAATCCAACTAGGTCCAGGCCTTATCAGATGGATGCGAGCTGCGTTGACAGCAGTAAGGGTTGGCTCTAGCAAATCCTCTACGAGGATAATTCTGGGCAAACCCTGAGCCGAAGACGTTGCCAAGGTGGCCAAGGAGTCTGCATGGGTGTTTCCACTCCTAGAGATGTGAGATAAGACAAAGGAGTCAAATTTAGCTTGCTGACGCTTGACCTAGGCCAAGTATTCTTGCATTCTCGAGTCCCTAGCCTCTATGGTCCCCGTGACCTAGCCGACCACTAACTGAGAGTCCGAGAACGCGTGGACTTCCTTTCCGCCCATCCTATATACCATGCTCATGCCCACCAAGACTGCTTCGTACTCGGCCTCATTATTAGTAGCCGAGAACGCCAGCCTTAGAGATTTTTCAAAGACAATTCCCTCAGGGGATATTAGGACAAGTCCGACACCAAACCCTCTCTGATTAGCTGCCCCATCCACATACACTTTCCAAGTTGGAGGTGCTGCGACTGTGATCACACCAACTGATTTTTCATCCATGTGTGCTTCTTTCAGAGTTTCTTCTAGCAATGGTTCGGTAAACTCTGCCACCAAGTCAGCAAGGACCTGGCCCTTCACCGAGGTGCGAGGCATGTATTTAACGTCAAAGGCTCCCAAAATGGTTCCCCACTTTGCCACCCTGCCAGAGTAATCGACGCTGCGTAACACCGCCTTGAGAGGTAATTGGGTCAGAACCACCACAGTGTGGGACTGGAAATAATGAGGAAGTTTTCACGTGGCATGAACTATGGCCAGAAGTGCTTTCTCCAAGAATAGATAGCGCACCCCGGCCTCATTCAAAGACTTACTAACGTAGTAGACCGGTCTTTGCACCCCGCCTTCATCCCTTATGAGGACCAGGCTGACCGCGTGGACGGCCACTGCCAGATAAGTAAACAAGACCTCGTCCGCCTCGGGGCGAGACAAAATAGGTGGCCGAGAAAGATATTGCTTAAGCTGTTGGAAAGCTAACACGCAGTCCTCGGTCCATTGAAACCCTTTCCATTTATTCAACAATTGGAAGAAAGGACGGCACCGATCAGCTGACCGAGAGATAAATCTGCTCAGCGCGGCAATCATTTCGATCAACTTCTGGATCTCTTTTAGGTTTCGAGGTGGCTGCAAATCCTGAATAGCCTTGACCTGCGCTGGGTTTGCCTCTATGAGTAATCATATAACCCAAGAACTTTCCAGAACCCATTCCAAAAGAGCACTTTGAGGTGTTAAGGCGCAACTTGTACTTTCTTAGCACCTGGAAGGTGTCGGCCAAATCTTTAACGTGCGAAAGTATTTTTTTACTCTTCACCACCATATCATCCACATATACCTCAATGGTCTTCCCAAGTTGCTGCTCGAACATTCTGGTCATCATTCTTTGATAAGTAGCCCCAGCATTCTTCAATCCAAACGGCATGACCTTATAGTGATAGTTTCCTGTTGGAGTAATGAAAGCAATCTTCTCTTGATCCTCCAATGCCAATGGAATCTAGTGGTAACCCTGAAAGGCATCCAAAACCTCATACGAGGATGTCCGACAGTGGCGTCCACAAGCTGATCAATACGTGGCATTGGGAATGAATCCTTGGGGCAGGCTTTGTTCAAATCCGTGAAGTCCACACATACCATCCACGTTCCATTCTTCTTTTTTACCACAACCGTATGTACCAACCATTCAGGGTAAAAAAGTTCTTTAATAGCCCCAGCCCTCTTGAGTTTGAGCACTTCCTCCTTGACAACCTCGGAATGTTCCTTAGAAGAACGCCGAGGTGGCTGCCTTCTCGGAATAATGGCGGGGTTGATATTCAAACGATGACAAATGAAGCTTGGGTCCACACCCGGAGCCTCATAGGGGTCCCACGCAAAAACATCAATGTTGTCTTTCAAAAACTCCAACAAATCCATCTTCTCCTAGTGTGGCAAACGTATGCCAACTTGGAAGAACCTCTCAGGGTCATCGGCTATCAAAAACTTCTCTAAATCCTCACAAAGAGCCTCCTCTCCTGTCACCGCTCCAGGTGCATTCGGAGCTGTTAATTGCTATGAGTCTTTGATGATCAAAGCCGATGACTTGGCTTCCGTCTGATGAAGCACTGCGGCCGATATGCATTGCCTGGCCACCGATTGGCTGCCGAGGATCTCTTCAACATATTCTCCCGAGGGGAATTTAATCTTAACATGCAAGGTAGAGGAGACAGCACCCAGAGCGTGTAGCTAGGGCCTGGCGAGGATGGCTGTATATGGGGAGTACGCGTCAACCACAATAAAATCCACTTCAACCGTTTCTGAGCCAGATTGAACGGGCAAACAAATCTGTCCTTTCGGTACAATGGCCTTTCCTTCAAAGCTTATGAGTGGCAAGTCATAAGGAGTAAGATCTTCCAGCTTCAATCTTAGCCCTTTAAATAAATCAGGGTACATGATATTTGCACCACTGCCCTGATCAATCATCATCCTTTTCACGTCATAATTTCCTATCTTGAGAGTGACCACAAGAGCATCGTCATGGGGTTGGATGGTACCAACCTTATCCTCCTCTGAAAATCCCAAGACGGGTAAATTCACCTTCAACCTCTTCGGCCTGCAGCCTGCCTCTTCGGCCTGAGAATGGGAAACTGCCATCACTCTAGTGGGACCTGAGCCAGTCCTGCCAGGTGCAGCAAAGATGACGTTAATTGTTCCCAATGCCGGTCGAGATGGATTATTCTTCTGATTGTTTGAGTCGGATTGACTGCCCTGCCCATTAGGTTGACACAAGTGCTACTTCAGTTTTCCTTCACTGACAAGCTGCTCCAAGTGGTTCCAAAGGGTTCGACAGTTCTCGGTAGTGTGACCCACGTCCTGATGGTACTGACAAAAGAAGTTCTGATTCCTCTTCGCGGGGTCTCCCGCCATCTTACTAGGCCACCTGAAGAAGGGCTCTTTACGAACTTTCTCCAGTAATTGGTGTACTGGTTCTCGGAACACAGTATTCACGGTCTGAGGGGCTGCCGAGACGGACTGCCCGATGTAATCTCTTCTCGGCTGTCTGTTGTGGTATTTGTCCGACCTGAAATCCCTTCTCTCCTGCGGGATAACCTTCTCCTTACCCTTTTCCTTACTGCTGGTCTTCTTCTACCCTTTTGTATTCGTCAATGCGATCCATGAGGCGACGTACGCTGCGGACGGGCTTTTTCGTCAAGGACTTCCTCAAGTCATGATCAGTAGGAAGGCCGACCTTAAAGATATTGAGCACCACCTCATCAAAATCACCATCTATCTCGTTAAACATCTCCCAGTACCGGTCAAAGTACGCTTTCAACGTCTCCCCCTCCCTCATGGCCATGGATAACAGGGAGTCTAACAGTCAAGGCACTCTGTTACACGTGATAAACCGCGATGCAAATGCTCTAGTAAGCTCCCCAGACGAACCTACAGACCCCGATTTAAGGCCGTTGAACCACCTCATAGCAATAGGTCCCAAGCTAGAAGGGAAAACTTTACACATCAGGGTCTCATTATGAGAGTGCACTGCCATCCTCTGGTTAAAGTGACTCACATGCTCCACCGGATCAATCTGGCCATTGTAGATGGTAAAGGTGGACTGGGTGAACCTCCTAGGGAGCCTCCCCTTCTCAATCCTTCGTGAGAATGGCGATTTAGAGAGTTGGTGCAACGCCCGACTCATAGCATCGTTCCCCAAGCCCCTAGAAGGGAGCTTCTTGTGCCTGCGAGCTGGAGGGTCATCCTCCTCACAAGAGGACGTTGCGCTGGGGGGCGACCATGACCTCGAGCTGTAACTACTTCCCCGGACCTCCTCTGAAGAAGGATTAGATAAGGACGATGAACGCTTGCGTCTGACGCGGCGCAATTTCCTTTTCAAATGATTAATCTTCTTCTGCATGGCCTTAGCACCATCCTCGTGGGTGGTGCTACCCCCGCCAGGAGTATGGCTCGCTCTAGGGTATTCTGTATGAACACTTCCCTCACGATCCCTTCGACACTCAAGACACTCGAAAAGATCCTCAAGTTGTGACCCTTGAGACTCTGCATGGTGTGAGCCTAGGCCTGCCATAGTATCCCAGCTCCTTCCAGACTAGACTTCCCACAGACGGCGCCAATTGTAAGTGCACGATTGCACCTAGGCGTAAAGACAATATTATGGGCACAAGCCCAATGAGCCTTAAACAATGGAATTTGTAGAGCGTGGGCTTGAAATCTAAGTTAGAGGTACTGAGAACTTGACAACAGGCTAAGGTATAAAAATAATTATGAATAATAGATGATAATTGCAAATAGACCTTCTCGGACGTGAGCCGAGGACCACTTATGTATTATTTCTCTTTCTCTCTTAAAGGTTACAATTCTTGATTTCTTTCTTGACAACTGACTGATCCCCCTTTTCTTTGGCCTTCACCCCTTTTAAATACTTCTTCTCTTGGTGTTTCATCCATGTGTTACTCCAATCTCCTTCCCCCTAGATATTTCTTCTCTTAGTGCTTTGAATAGTAACCAGAAGTTTCGGTACTACTGTTCAGGGGTCACTTCCCCATTAATGCGGCCAGGGAGGTAGGTGCAGAGTCTTTAATGTGGAGGTGACAGCCTTTGCTTATGATATTTTTCTAACACCGGTGTATCTAAAAGGTTCAGGGGTTCCCCCTTTTAACCAAAAGTCTTTCTGGAATTTTGTCTTGACCTTCATAGTGAACCTCCGAGTTCTCTTGGGTCTGTCCGAGGAGAAACTTACCCTTGGATATGTCCTCGGACCCTCGGCGTATGGGCCGATTTGTAGTACTAACAAGTTCTTAACTCAAGAATAGATCGGCCCTCCTTGCTAGAGCCCAAAGGCCCAAATGTCTGCTTGGGTCCTTTTACTCCCCACAGTGATAGTTTATTCAAGTTCCAATAAATTGAAATGGAAAATGTTAAAAGTACAACAAATTTTACCATATAAAACTTACAAACTAATGTAACAATGAAGTAATTAGTGGACTTTAGAATATGTTTGGATATCGCTTATTTGCTGAAAACTAAAAACTTATTGTTGAAAACACTATAACAAAATAATTTTTTAAAGTGTAAATAGTATTATAGAACCCAAATTTACTTAAAAATTTGTGAAAATATGAGTTTAGTGGCACATAAACAGTACCACCAGGACCCAATAAAAAAAGTGAACGCAAGCCCAATCCAAACGCCCGCTTAATCACCTTAGAAATGAATATTTGAAATGTCTATTTGTGATTGATAACGCATTAATTTATAAGCTCAAGTAAAACTTGCATTACTCTAAGTAATACAAATTCTATTTCAACTAAAACCCTACGACCAAAAATTTCAAGAAATTAAAAATTAAAATTATTTATTTTTTGATTGATCTTATCATATTAAAACTTAGGCACTAAATTCAATAATATTAGCAAAATGTTTTCTTTCTTTTACATATATATTTTTAATTAATCCATGCATTAAACGAAAATAGTATTAGTTAAACTTAAAATTTTAGTAGACAAATTCACAGCAAAAAAAAAAAAAAAAAAAACTAATTTGAGAAAAAAATTCCAACTACAACATTAATTTCTTTGAAAATTTTTGTATTTGCCTAAATTCGGAGATTGGATTCGAGGTTTTTGTGGGAATAAAGTCTCAAACATAAAATTTTAGGATCTTGGGGTTTGGAAACTTTAATGGAATTTGTTTTTAGATGAAGAAAATAATCACCATGATTGTAGTTTAGGCAATACAAGATAAAAATACCAAAAAAAAAAAAAAAAACAATAGCAAGAAGAAAAATAAATTTATAATTTATAAAGAAGGATTTGCAAAAGCAATTTTGTAGGCTTCTTAAGGAAAAAGTGATTGACTTAACAAACTTTTTTGTAATTCCATTACAAGTTTTTGTTACCCAAATATAGAATGGTAGGTCGACTGTGTAGTCTGTGTGTAAGTTCCGTTGCTATAAGGCTGATGACAAAATACTGTAAGGTTTAAAGAATATATAAGAATAAAGACTTACAATATCAATCCAGCCTAGAAATACCAAAGCACTGACAAGGAGGAAGAAGAAGAAGACCACGCTAGCTGTTGAAACTATCTTCTTCAATGGTCGCCAACAAGTTCCACTGTGGGATGGAACATATCGAGTTTGTTCCTCAATATTTCTTCTCATTGTGCTTTCGTTGGCGTTGTTTAAAAACCTGCAAAACAAGAGCCTTGCCTTCCAGAGAATTACTCTCATCCAGAACTAACCTCAGTGTTGGGTCACAAATTATATTATCAACAATATTATCCTTTCAAAATAGCAATCACACACAAACAAAAATTCTGGCGGATATCTCACGACTAAAGAAAAAAAAAACTCTTACGACGAAAGAAAAAAAAAAAACTCTTACGACGAAAGAAAAAAAAAAAAACTCTTATATTTTTCTTTGGTCTTACCCACCATTTCTTTTCTCACGTGCGGCACCTGCCTTTTTCTTCTTGTTTGTATTCTACACTTTAGCACACCACACGCATGCCTTTTATATATATTCAATTCTGCCACCTCACACTTCTAGGAACATATGGATTCCTAAATCAGCTTATATAAAACACTTCTCATAGAAATAGAATTCTACTCTATCCAACAAGCTCATTACATGGGCTATTTTGTGGGCTGGATTTAATTGGTGCCGTGCACCTAATGTTATGTGTGATTTGAGTATAAGAGCGAAACTCCTCTCTATCTATGTCTCTTACATGATAATATCACTAGTTGGGACCTATGAAACTTGTATTATCCCTTCAGGGCAATCCCAACAAACTAACAAACTTGATTGGTTAAATACCAAAATAGTTTCAAACTTTGGCTAATTAATAAAATAATTTGGCTTTTATAGTTATTTTCAAAAAAAAATCCAATATATCGCATTAATCTTCAAAGTCTGTTAGACTTGATTTTGCTCTTTGAAATTGCACTTAAAACTTGAGTCTGAGACACTCAAGTATGAAACTCGAGTGTGAAACACTCGATTTCCAAGTGCAATTTCAAAGAGCAAAATTGAGTCTAACAAACTCAATTTGTTAGATACTAAAATAGTTTCAAACCTTGGCTAACTAATGAAATTGTTTGAACGATTTGATAATTTTTTTTAAAAAGTCCTGATATATATATATATATATATATATATATATATATATTTATATTTATATTTATATTTATATACAAGATAGAATTTCTACTCTAACCTAATTTAAATGTATATGTGTGTGAAGCTCCCTGTTGAAGATTTGAACTCCGACCCTTACCCCTACACCCGAGTAACCACCGCACCAAGGGTGTGCAGTGGTCCAATATATTGAAATGTGGCCTTTTGTTATTAATTAAATAATATTTAACTAATTTTCAATATCATAATTTTTATATAACAAAAATGCATTCTTTTTATCTTGTAATATGTTTTTTTTTTTTTTTGGAAGAAATGCTAAAACTATAACAAATTTTACTTACAAAAACGTGCAAATGTTGTAGCAATGAATGTGATTCATGACACTTCAAGAAGATAATAAACAAGTATTTGAATGAATGATCTTAGGGATATTATAAATTTTATAACATGATACTTATAAAAACGTATCACTAAGTAATTTAAAAATGCATTTAATAGGTTGCTAATATCTACAAATTATATTAATTGTCATATCAATTTGTATAAAAGTTTTAAAGTAAAATTTATAGTATTTATAGTATTTTCTTATCTAAATTATTTAATGACACATATTTGTAAGCCCTATGTATTTAAAATTGTAATATCTCTAGCATTATTCAATTCTTTGGTACTTCTTAAAAGTAAAAAAAAAATGTAAAACTAATTTTTTTCCTATATCTCAAAAAAAAATTTATTTAAAAAATATATACATCTCAATTTTTGCCCTAAAATTTGGGGGTCTTTCTCTAATAGGGGCTAGCCAATTGCCTAAGAGGCCTAAGCGCAGGCCGGCCCTGTATCCCTTGCAAGTTTCCACCAATAAATAACTCTTTTGAGCCTCAGCCTAAGTGAGGACAAGTTGAACATTCTCAAGGCAGTTAAGTCTTTTTCGGTGTTAAGTTGCCCCAAATTGAAGGGCCCAAAGCAAAGTTATTTTACTTTTCAACTAACAAGCTAGCCAATAGGCAGAATTTGCATTGCATATTCGTTGGATCTAAAGACCATATGAAGTTATGAACTCTCTAGGAACCAGGTTAAGTGTATATGAACTTTATGATACCATTGGATCTCTAGGGATCGACATTATTACACACAATAAACAAAACAACCCCAAAATTCTTTTAACAATAATAATACAGTGACATATCCTTCTTTGTGTTTTCATAAGCGTGGCTTCACCCATATTGTGGACTTCAATTCACAGTTTGCTTTGTGGACCATGACCAGAAAAACTGTGTGCACCACATAATTAAGACCCACCATAACCGTCGATAGCGGAAAACTAGTTGACATCATTTCATGCAAACTTAATGATCCATTTACATTGAGAGAGCTAGAGAGGAAATGTGAGTAGAGTAAAGTAGAGTAGAATTAACCCAAAATTAGTCTATTTTCAACTAGTTCTACTCTACTTCCCTCCATTTCTCATCCTTTCCTCTTCAATCCAAACGGGATGTAACAGTCACTATAATATATAACACTGCTAACAGCACTATCATATATGCTCCTATCCTAGTGTATATCAAATTTGTTCATATATATAACCATTAATTGTTCTAATACTTGATATATACCACTGTAAGTTTTTTTAAGACTATCTCCCCTCTCCCCATATGTGTGTGTGTGTTAAAAATACTTAGTATTATCAAAAAAAAAAAATTGTTCTAATACTTGATCAATTTTAAATATTTATTAATTGCTAATTTAAGTGATTTAATAGAAATCAGTTTTTTTTCATCAATCACATTTCAGTTTCTTTTAGAAATTCAAGCAACCATATCTTTAAGTACAAAATTTGGCTACAAATTTGGCCCATTGGCTAAAACTAGCATTAAAATAATTAACATCACTACATATTTTGAAAACCAATTGTTGGATTGTAAGTTCTATATGTCATTAATATGCATGTCAAATTTTGTGTCAATCAAATATTATTTATTATTCAATCTATAAACTTATATTTTATGCATAATATTATACTACAAAAAATTGAAATTTAAATATTTGATTGATATAATAGCTATTGATCTTTGATATTTTTAGAAATTTTGCAAACATGGAGAATATAAGAAGAAAAAGTAATCGAATGATAAATTTGTTAAAATTCACATTCACTAAAAAGATTTTGAGTGGAGTTGTAGTCTTACATTACAACTAATTTTATAACTAAACATTATCCTTTCTTTTTATATCGTTCATGCTTTCAAAAAATTTAGAATATCAAAGATCAATAGCTATGTCATTAGTCATATGTTTAAATTTCAATTTTTTTAATCTAAAATTATTCATAAAACATAAGTTTATGAATGAATAGTAAATAACATTAAATTGATACAAAATTTGATATGTGTATTAACAATATAAAGAAATACAATCCAATGGTTAGATTTTTAAAATATGTAACTATGTTAATTTTTTAGAGAGATTTGTAGCCTTAGGCTACAACTAAATTTGTAGTCAAAATTTGTCCAAAAAAATAATAATAATCTAATGATGAATTTGTCAAAATTCACAGCTAATAATAAGATATTGACTTGAGTTGTAGCCATTAGCTACAACCAATAGATGACTTTCCCTTATGAGTTGGCAAACTTTATGAATGTTAGTGGCCAAATAATTTTATTAATAAATTATAATTCATTGGTTTTAAACATCACCCTAATTAGCTGAAGTTATTGGCATTAAAACAAACTAGCATGTAGTCCATGCTTACGCACAGGAATGAAGAATCGTAATGGTGCTATTGATATTAACTTGGGTTATTAAACATAAAAGACATAGTTTGACCAGTACATTTAAAGGTACTAAAATAGTTTTTTCTTACAATTTTCATAATATTGGTTACGTTAAATTTCTCATTACATTATTGCTATTACATATATAATTTTAAAAATCACTATTGAATCTACATATACAATATAGGCTGTGTTTGGTTGGGTGTAAAATGTTTTCTGGGTGTAAAATAATTTCAGGTAAAAATATTTTCGGGAAAGGAAAATATTTTTAGGTGTTTGGTGGAATTTTAAAAAATACTTTGGAAAATATTTTCAGGTGTTTGGTTGTAATCTTGAAAATATTATAGAAAATGAATTTTCTACTTGTTGCTCACATTTTCTCAACTTCCAAACATATATAACATCATTTCTCAGCAGAAAAACACAAAAGAAACAAAACCCAGAAAAAAAAATCATAAAATCTAGGAGAGATCTGGGAGAGAAGAAGGAAAAGCGATCGCGAGGCAGCACGATCGCAAAGCGGCGTGATCTATCGCTAGATTGCTTCGCCGCACAATCGCGCGATCGCAAAGGCAACGCTATCACGATTGCGAGATCTAGATCGCGCCTTGCGACCGCTCGATCACGAAGCGGCGCGATCGCGTCATGATCGCTTGATCGCGAAGAAGGTGACGCCGGTGCTGGGGTGCGATCTCACCAGCGCTGCCTTCTTTCTACTCTCTCTCTCTTTGCGTGTCTGTGAGCCCTTTACTCTCTCTCTCTCTCTCTCTCTCTCTCTCTCTCTCTCTCTCTCTCTCTCTCTCTCTCTCTCTCTCTCTCTCTCTCTCTCTCTCTCTCTCTCTCTCTCTCTCTACGCGTCTGTGAGCCCAGAAATGGTTTGAAGTGAAAAATTTCACTTCAAACCATTTCCAAGTCAAAGACCTTATTTTTCAATCAACGTAAATTATTTTTCGAAAAACTCTATTTTCCATGCGCAACCAAACACACGGAAAGGTGTAAAAGAATTTCCTGAAATCGTTTGAAACCAAAACAAACGCAGCCATAATTCACAATTATTATTAGTGAAAGTCTACTAAATACAACACAAAATAAAATAGTAAATTAGTCAAATAATATCTCTTAAAGTAAATGGAGATATGTGTATGGGATCGTTCAGCTTAATTATAGTTTGTTATGTTTATTATCTCCGTATACAAGTATTCATTAGTTCAGAGCTAGAAAAATAATAATAAAATAATAAACAATTTAATTTTTATGGAAAGTTAACAAAAGCAAAATTCAATTTTGATTCTAATTAAATTTTCTATAAACTATGGTTTAGTATTTACATAAATGACTTATAAATTTGAATTGTTTTTAACTATATGATTAGGTGTTTTATGATTTATATATATTGGACTCCTCATTTTTTACACTAAATTAACTCATTTGGCACAAAAATTTAAAAATTAAAAAAAAAAAAAACTTAGATTAGATGGGCAAGTGCAAAAAAATAGACTTTAATTGAATTCCAACTTGAATTCCAATTAGATTTTCTCTCAACTTCACCTATTATTATATATATAGACTAGCATGTAACTCATGCATATGCATGAATGCATTTAAAATTAAACGCAATTTATATCATATGATAATTAGTCTAATTATTTTTTTAAAGTAAATGTAATTAGTTACATGTTAAAATTCTTACCTAAATTTAATGCTACTTATGATTTTTGTTTTTTCTAATTTGTAATAAGATAGAACGTGTAGTAATTATTGTTGTGTGGTGATTTTTATTGAGTATATGTAATTTTTTTTTTTTTTTATAGTTCATTAATATTAGACTCTTAGGTTATGTTTGGTAATAGTTTTTTTTTTCTATTTTCAAAAACTTATTTTTGGGAATATAAAGAAAAAAAATTCTTGTATTTTTGAAAAAAAAAAACATGTTTGATTAGTTGAAATTAAAAAAATATATATATAGTTTTTTGAAGAAAAAAAATAGAAAATACTAAAATATACTATGATTTGAATTCTAATGCTAACTCATTAAATGAGATAGATTCATTAAATTAAATGTGTATTTTCATTGACTTTTGAAAATTAAAAACTAAAACTTTTAATTTCCTTCACAAGTTGAGTTTTAAGAACAGTTTTTGTTTTCTATCCATTTTAGATTGTCAAATAAGTTTTTTAGTCTAGAAAAGAGAAATTTGTTTTTGGAAACAAAAAATAAGCGGAAAAAACAGTTACCAAACATACCCTTAGTATTATGCACTCATTAACTTACTTACACAAAAATCAAAAAACTTAAGTGGACACATGGCACAAAAATTAGCCCACAATTGAATTCTAATTTAAAATCTAATTTCATTTTCTCTTAGTTTTGACTTTAATTATATATATATATATATATAGAGAGAGAGAGAGAGAGAGAGAGAGATGGGTTCAAGTTACGCCTGGTGTAACTCTTGTAAAGTTACACATTTTTTACACAGTAGATTTCTAAAAGATCTAACGGTTAAAAAAGACACCATTAAATGTTATTGCTTTCCACTTTTGTCTCTCTCCTTATTTATTGTTTTTCTTTTGATTAAAAGGCACTTGCCATTTTCAACAACCCACTTTTCAAATGAGTCATTAAACTCTCTCCACCCAACCCACTTGATTTGGCCATGGTATTTTTTTTTTTTTTTTTATAAAGATAACAAAGGCACGAGGACAAATCCTTTTAAAAATGATAATACAATAATTCTACACAAATTTAACTTTAAATTTAAATCCTCACAATGCCGAATCACAAAGATGAGAAAAGACTTCATTAAAATTTAAGAGTAGAAACTAATTTCTAATTCTATATCCTATCACCATAGTGAGACAACTTCCTAAAACATATACTAGTAGAACAATCGCAATCACCCACAGCCACAAGAATCTCTAGTAAAAAAACACTTCCAAATTAATAGCAATAAACCACACAACCACAATTGCAACCACCCAGAAGAATGTGCTCTCTTAGTTTCAGTCAGCTCTGGACTGACCAACACGGGAAGAAACGATGATGCCAGAAATGAGACCATAGAATGCCAATGCTTTGGAAAAAATAAGAATAAGAATCATCCGCACAAAAAGCTTTGGTTGTTGTGCATTGGCTCTGAAGTAGATTAGTATGGTTTCTAGGTTGTTGAAAAGCCTTTAATCAAGTGAAAAATAATAAAATATTAAATAAGGAGAGAGAAAAAATTGCTAGTATTAATTAGGAATGAGGTGAAAAGTAATAGAATTTAATAATACTTTTTTAACCATTAGATCTTTTAGAAATCTACGGTGTAAAAAATGTGTAACTTTACAAAAGTTACACCAAGTGTAACTTTTAACCCCTCTAATATATATATATTTGACCACTGAGCCATGACTTTCCCTTGTGAGTTGGCAAACTTTATGAATTCTAGTGTATAATTCGTGTATAAGCACGGTACAATTAAAAACAACACAATTACACATATATGGATTAAAATTATTCCTTGTTTAAGTCATAAATATATACATGATTTTTACTCTTTCTTTCTTCTTCATTTTTTTATTTTATTTTATTTTTTTGGGTATACACATGAGTTTACTCTTCTTTATTGGATTTTTTTATGTTTTATTTATATTAGACTCTTCATCTTTTACACAACATTAACTCACCTAGAAATTAAAAATATATATATAGATAGAACAGGTGGCGCAAAATTAGTCTATAATTAGAATCCAATTAAATTCTAAATTGGAGTCTAATTTTGCATCACGTGTCTCATCTAATTTTTAAATTTGTATGTCAAATGAATTATTAAGTACAAAAATAAAAAAGTCTAAATTCAATTATATTCCAAATTGCCTAGGTCTTTACCTTTGTATATGGTTTTTTACTTCTGAATAAAAGTCATTCTGTCTATTATTTCAAAAAAAAAAAAAGGTGTTACAAAACAAACTGGTTGAAATTTATAAATCACCTTAATTGCTATAACAGATGTGGTTGATAATTAAATAGACATGGACACCATTCATTTCTTTTATTCATACCAATGTGCCTATTGACTTAAGCAATTAATGGAATTAAATGAAATTTAGGACTCTTTTTCAACTTTGAGAATTTTAGGCTTTGGGATGGGCTTAATTATTTTTTGTGTTATTCTCTATTCAAATACAACAAAAGTGCTGAAATAGAAAAGAAGATGTTTGATCACTTACCATCAAATTTTTTAGAAATCTAAAATGTAGAAAATGTGTAACTTTGCAAGAGTTACATCAAATATAACTTCACAAGAGTTACATTTTTTTAAGACCATAGATTTCAAAAAGATCTAGTGGTTTAAATTGATCATATAATTATATTAAAATTTTATTATTTGATACCTCAATTGATCTCATTAATGACATCTTTTTTTCTCTCTTTTATTTAATACATTTATCTATTTCTTTGTTCGGAAATAATGGAAAAATTAAATTTTATTTATTATTACGTATTATTTATTTCATATATATCTTCTAACTTATTTGGGTATATCTTCCTCTAGTTAAACTAGGATTTGTAATCTTTCACGGAAAATTATTAGGTACTCCCGGAGTACCATAAATGCATACTCCCTCCTCACATAAATGGTAGGTCCTGCTATGAATTTAATTAGTGGAACCCACCATTCATGTGAGAGGATGGAGTACGCATTTATGGTACTCCGAGAGTACACAATAATTTCACTATTTTAGTCTTTCTTTAAAATTTTGCTTTTGTTGTGTTTTTTATGGAAAGGATGTTCTAAATTTTCTTAGAAAATTATTGTTTTGTCTGCTCTACTGAGTTCATCTTTTAGATTTGTCCTTTTTATTTGAAATCTTCTTCTGGGTGAGTGTTAATCTTTCATCACGTGTAGTCTTTTCTATATTTGGTTGCTCTAGGTATTGCATAAATCTTTCAATGGTTTCCATACCTACATTTTTCTAACGCACTAGGAATTTACGGTCCATCTTTCTGCTGAAAAAGCTAAGTATTAAATCTGAAGAAACAAAGACGTTTTAAGTTTCTAGTGTAGCTTTCACTTCCTTGTTGACGAAATGGGAGGTTTGGCCATGGTGGGATGCTCTTTAGTCTATGGTTTGGAGGTCGTTGAAAATGGCGTGTGCCCTTAAATCAAGGGAAAGACAATAATTAAGGAGAGAGAGAGAGAAAAAAAAATGCTAGTTTTAATTAGGAATGAAGTGGAAGGTTATAACATTTAATGATTTTTTTTTCAACCGTCAAATCTTTTAGAAATTTAGGGTGTATAAAATGTGTAATTTTGCAAAAGTTACACTTGGTGTAACTTCACAATAGTTACACTTTTTTAAGACTATAAATTTCAAAAATATTTAATGGTTTAAATTGATCATATAATTATATTGAAAATTTATTATTTGATACCTTAATTTATCTCATTGATGACATCTTTTTTTCTCTCTGTTAATTATTACATTAATCTATTTCATTGTTCAGAAATAATGGAAAGTTTAAATTTTATTTATTATTATGTATTATTTATTTCCTTTATATCTTCTAACTTATCTGGGCATCTCTTCCTCTGGTTAAACTAGGATTTGTAAACTTTCACTATTTCAATCATTCTTTAAAATTTTAATTTTGCTTTTGCTGTGTTTTTATCGAAAGGATGTTCTAAATTTTCTTAGAAAATTATTGTTTTGTCTGCTTTACTGGGTTCATCATTTAGATTTGTCCTTTTTGTTTGAAATCTTCTTTTGGGTGAGTGTTAATCTTTCATCACGTGTAGTCTTGTGTATTTTGGCTGCCCTAGGTATTGCATAAATCTTTCACATGGTTTCTATACCCAAATTTTTCCAACACACTAGGAATTTAAGTTCCATCTTTCTGCTGAAAAAGTTTAGTATTAAATCCGAGGAAACAAAGAAGTTTTAAGCTTCTGGTGTAGCTTTCACTTGCTTGTTAACGAAATGGGAGGTTTGGCCATGGTGGGATGCTCTTTAGTCTGTGGTTTGGAGGTTGTTGAAAATGGCGTGTGCCCTTAAATCAAGGGAAATACAATTATTAAAGAGAGAGAGAGAGAGAGAGAGAGAGAGAGAGAGAGAGAGAGAGAAATGCTAGTATTAATTAGGAATGAAGTGAAAAATAATAACATTTAATGATATTTTTTTCAACCGTAAATTTTTTTAGAAATCTAGGGTGTAGAAAAGGTGTAACTTTGCAAGAGTTACACCCTTGCAAAGTTACACCAGATGAAACTTGAACTCATATCTCTCTCTCTCTCTCTCTCTCTCTCTCTCTCTCTCTCTCTCTCTCTATATATATATATATAATTGTGATTGGTTTTAAATGTACCTGTGCATATGCACGAGATTACACACTAGTATATATTAATAGGTAAAGCTGAGAGAAAATCCAATTAGATTTCAAATTAAATTCTAATTGTAGTCTAATTTTGGGTCACATGTCTTAAATATATTTTAGTGGACAATAATTTTATTATTCAATTATAATTCATTCAATCTCAAAAAAAAATTATAATTCATTGGTTTATTTTATGCAACATGTGTACTATAGGATCAAAAAGTGAGAATGATCAACATTGGTGAGTAAATGAGAAGAATGCGCAGCAACTAGTTTATATAGGCAAGTGTTCCAGTTATCTTTGTTTGAGACATTGCACTTCAAAAGGTCTTTTCTAATTTGAGCCACACTTGGATTCACTCTCCAATAGGGTACCTTGTCCTTCTATTTGATTCTTGTGTTGCCTTGATTTTTGTTTTGTCTCCAAGGCTCTCAGTCCTAACAAAATTAATTGAAGCCTATGTAAAATCCCCCCCCCCCTCCTAATTGATGTCTTAAAATTTATCTCTTTCTCTCTTATTAATTACAAAATTATGAACATTAAACATGACACCATTAGCTACTAAGTAGAGTGATCATATTACACCCAGAAAAGAAAGAATAGTTTGATTGTGTTAACAACCTATGAAGAAGAGTCCATTGGGTTGGCTAGCAAAAGGTTACCAAACCAAAGGAAGAAGGGGGACTCAGATTGTAGTCAGCAAGGGGAAGAATTGTAGCTCTCCTGACCAAGCTTAAGTAGAGATTCCATGTTGAGAAAGAGGCTCTTTGGCCACAAGTGCTAAGGAGGAAATATTGCAACTGGAGGAGAATGACTTCCAATAATGCAAACAAACTTCCTTGCTCTCCTATCCAGATAGCTATGAAAAATGGTTTGGATACTTTTAACAAAGGCAACAGGTGGGTGGTTGGAAGGGACAGCAATTTGAAGGTGTGATATGTTGAGAAATTTAGACCTCGGTTAATAGAATTAACAAGTTTTAAATTCAAGTTGTTAATTAGATTTATTATATATAAAACTTATTAAAACAAAAAAACATAAATATCATGTCAATATCATATGCCACAGAAAATTAAATAAGACAAAATATGATGACTTAGAAAAACCAATGAAACCAACTAGTTTCACAATAAAAAAAAAACCTGGGGGGGAAACCTTCCTGAAAAGCAATCCACTATAGTAAAGAAAATTTTTAGATCTAATACAAAACCTTTATCCCTAAACTCTATAATCCTCATAGATGAACTTACAGTAGAAACTTTTTACCGCTTCAGAACCTCTGAACTCTTCAATATACGAACGTCACCCTTTGATGCACGGATCCCAATACGTGACTAACTCCTTTGCACAAATCACACTACGTGACTCACTCACCAACTTCAGGAAGAAGAATGTTGGCTGCAAAATTCTTCACTTTATTAACAATGAAGATCAAGAAGCATTTGGTTACAAAACCTTAAGGCGCAAAGACGCAGTAACTTCTTTTAGAGAGAATAAGGCTTTAGTCACATTTTTCATGTATTCTCCTTATATTCTCTTATGTGACGGCCTCTAAAATAAGTCTTATATATGTCTAGAGTTGTGAGAAAAGAAACCCTACACAATTACATAAGCAAGGGCCGAAAATCAGATCTGGAAATCTAAATTTCCGTAACCTCAATAAATACCTCGATTGATAGTATCTGTCGAGCCTCATTAAACCTCAATAGATAGCTATCTGTCGAGCAGCTGTCGAGCAGCTGTCAAGCTTTAATGAATCAACACTTCTTCACTTGTTTCTTGAACATATTTGCATGGCTTAAATACTTTGACTTGAACTCTTATTCCTTGAAATATTAAACACATCCTAAATCTACCAAATTACAAGTAAAGTGTGTTTTATCAAATGATTAGCCAACTATATAAAATATGTCCTTAACAATCTCCCCATTTGACAATCCATGACAAAACCACAACAAACAAATGAACATATGAGAGAAGTCATAAATCACTCAACTTATATTCACTTATTAAATACAATAAAATCTATCCTAACACAAACTCCTGAAAAATTTTGCAAGAAAAGAGTTCATGGCATGGAAGACTTTGACAACCTATATTTCTGAAATACTTAAACAAAACTCATCAAGGCATCTCAGTATGAAGCAAAAATTAAAAGATTGCATACAATAAAGAAACATGTGTATAAAGATGGAAAAGAAACAACACATGTAGAGGTAGGTGAAGAACATACATCAACGTGTGTATGTGTGTGTGTGTGTGTGTGTGTGTGTGTGTGTGTGTGTGTATAGATATCAAAGATAAGCACAATATATGTAAACATGGTCACAAGACCTAAGGTACAAAAAGAAGAAGTTGAAAGAAACTCCTACAACAACAAGGAGGTAAACAATCCCCCTAACAAAATGAAATACATCTCATCCCTTACAAGGACATGTATTTCTCCCCTTGACTTGTAGAATCTTAAAAAGAAACCACAATTTCTCCAAATTTTCCCCCTTTTTTTCATGATTGACAAATGGTACAAGAAGCTAGAAAGCTTCGCTCGAGAAACATAAAGATGATCAAAAATTATCAAAGGGGCACAAAGAATCCATAAAAATGCATTAATGTAATGAAATAAGATGCTATAAATGACAAGATCAAAGAAATATGCAAAACATGTGAAAAACAATGCATGCAAGAGAATCTCGATCGATCAAGAGGTGTCGAGCAGCTATCGAGCCAATCTCGATAGATCGAGAAGGTGTCGAGGATCTATCGAGCAGACAGAAAATTTCTCCATCGATCGACCTAGCTATTAAGAAGGTGTCGAGATTGCGATAAAAAAAAACTGAAGAGCTCAATAGATAGCTAGGTGTCGAGAGGTGTCAAGGAGCTGTCGAGATTTCTTAAAAACATTTTTTCAAGAAGAGAAAAACACAGATATGAATGCAATCAAACATGCAAATCAACCAATGATCCAAAAAAAATTTTGATCTCTCAAAAACATCTTTCAACAAAAATTGTTAAGCACATAGATCTCAAAACACACGCACATAGATCTCAAAACACACACACACACTAAACAAGTCTAACCAATTTTATATTTCAAAAACAAGTTAAGACAGTTTAGTGGACATACATTAATGCATATAAATCTTGTGATGGACAAATCACATTGTACTTGCACATGTATAAAAAAAAAACAAAGAATTTTGCATGTTGTGTGTGAAAACATTGCAAGATTGCATAAGTGTCTCTATATTATGACAATTTGAGGTATGAGTAAATCAATTTAACTCACACAGGATCATAACTGTTTAATGGAGACTATCACCTTCAAGGTACATCCTATAACTTCTACATCTCCTAGAATACACGCTTGCAATCATGTTTTAAAACATTTTGTTCTTTTTGCTTTTATTTTCTTTGCATATTTTTCTTTTTATTAAGCAAATCATACATGGGTATATAAAATAGAGAAAAGAAATACTCAATTATATTAAGTTTTTTTACATTGCACTTTTGCTATGTCGCAGTATACAGATGTCATTGACATTACACTTTTGGTATGCCAAGCATACAGATGTCATGTCATGATTGGCGGGCAATAATAGTGAGATGGTTATTTATGTCTTTCTCATAGGATTTTCTATTCCTTCGCATCAAAAAGAGTGATACAAGTGTTAAGTTCAAGAGATCACTTAACCTTACTCATCACAAACAAAGAGTCACAAAGCTCACTTGCTTAGTTGTGCATAGAAATACTCATCTAAGTTACAAGAGATACAAAATTTAGAGAACTCTATTTCAATGGTCATTTTAAGGTTCATAAGAACCAATGTACACAAACACACACTATTTTTGTATTTTTCTAATTTTTTCCTTTTTTATTTTGAAAAAAAAAATTAAACAACCAAACAAAAATAGACAAACAACATGAAAGCATGAAAGAAAGATGCAAATGCATGAAGGCATGACAGAAAGGTGCAAATGCATGAAAGCATAATTCCAAAAACAGATAAGAAATCAAGCAAAGAGAGTCCTACTTTAGATAGAAAGAATTAAAACAGAGGACAACAAAAAAGACAATTAAGTCTTAGGCTCCTTTCTCACCCACACAACATGAGTCTTTGGCCGTGAAGATAAAAAGGCATGTGTCCTAGTATGTCTACTAAAAGACATGGAAGAATTAAAATTCTCCTAAAATTAAGTTAAAAAGCTCAAAACTTTTAATAACTCTCCAAAGAAAGGTATAGGTCCTTGAGAGGAAACCTGTGACCATTTGGACATTTGCTTTTGAGGATACAACTTAAAGTAATTAGGACGAATGTGTCTAAAAACACCACAATGGTGACAAATATGAGGTCTATCAAAGGATTTAGAATTAGCCAAATCAGTTTTGGATTTCATCCATTTATTACTTTTCTTAGAATGGGGCACAATGACAGTCTTTGATGCAGAAGCCATGGAAAAGGAGGGGCCAAAGGAAACAACATATCCTAAGTCAATCTTATCAAAACCAGGCTTTTGAGCACTCAAAACCTCATCAAGCTTTGCACTAGACATTTTCTCTATTTGAGTTCTAGCTTGACTAAGCTCAACTTTGAGATTCTTGACCTTTTCTTCTAATGAGGTCTTCTCCACAATAAGAGTCTCAACTAACCTTGTAGTCTCATCTAATTTGACTAACATATCAGTTTTTTCAATTTTTACCTCATTAAGTTCTTTTCTACAAAGATGAGAAGTCTTTCCAGATTTTATGAATTCAGTGCATAGCTTATCATAGACTTCCTAAAAGGTCAACTTCTTAGGTACTTCATCATTAGAAGAATCTTCACTGTCACTAGCACTCTCCACAATCACCTTATCGGTTGAGGCAGCAAAGGCCATAACGTGACTGCATTCATCTACATACTCATCAAAAAAGTCATTCTCAGTGTCACTTTAAGTAGTAACCAACCATTTATCTTCTGACTTCTTGACCTTTTCCCTCATAAGGTAGTTTGGGCACTTTATCCTCATATGACCAAAACTCTTGCACTCATGGCACTGGATGAAAGGTTTCTCATTTTTACCCTTCCTAGAGGATTTAGATTTCCTAAGAGGTTTGCCCTTATTCTTTTTTCTAAATTGAAGAAGCTTGATAATCTCATCATCATCGTCATCTTCAGAGTCCTCAATCTTTTCCTCTATACCCTTAAGAGCCAAGTTTTTACTCTTTCCACATTTTCCCATTGAGTCTAATCTCATCTCATAGGTTTGAAGGTTCTCTAGAAGCTTAGTCAAAGGAAGTTGATCAATGTCCTTCACTTCTTCAATGGCAGTGATCTTGAGATTGAATTTTTCAGGTAATGACCTAAGGATTTTGCTAACAATTTTGAATTCCGCTATAGATTCTCTAAGGTTGAAGGCAAAATTTACAATATCCTTGACTTTAGCATAGAACACATCAAAGGTCTCAACCTCATTCATCCTTATTTCTTCAAAGCTACTAGTGAGTCTTTGAAACTTCACCATCTTTACTGCCTTGGTACCTTCATAAGTGGTCTCAAGAATGGTCCATGCTTCCTTGGCAACTTCCGTGGATGATATTTTCTTGAATTTCTCATTGGTCACCCCACAAAACAAAGCATTGAAGGCCTTACTGTTGAAATTTGCCGCTATGATTGTTGCATCATCCCAATCCACCGGCGATTTCCTTGGCTTAATCCAGCCAACTTCAACAGCTTGTCATACCTGTTCACCTAGAGCCTGCAAAAAAACTTTCATACGAACTTTCCAGTACGCATAATTAGTGTCATCAAATAAAGGAGGAATCACAAGCGATTGTCCACGATCCATGATAACGTGGGTCAAAAATTACACTCAGGAAATAAATCCAATCAAAGTGTACCCGCTCTGATACCACTCATTGAAAAATTTAGACCCCAGTTGATAGAATTTATAAGCTTTAAACCCAAGTTGTTAATTATATTTATTATGAATAAAACTTGTTAAAACAAACAAACATCAATATCATGTCAAATATAAGTACCGCGGAGAAATAAATAAGACAAAATATGATGACCTAGGTTTTTTACTATGAAACTAGTTTGCTTCATTGGTTATCTACTTGTAGTTTGAAAGCTGACACTTTATCCTCTTGATATTCGCTCCATTTGTTTGCAATAACCCACCCTTGTTTAAAATAGGAGTAAATGTGTTTTTTTTTTATCTCATTCTATGTGATCACAGTAAGTTACTGTGATTTCTCATTGATAAAAAGTCTTATGATTGTGCTTTAGGAACTAAGTTACATTTATCACTCTATTTGTTTTAAAGTAAAACATTATCAAGCGTACAATATTTTACATGTAAAAAAATTTATTTGTAAAATATTTTCAGGTGTTTGGTATGTTATGTAAAATTTTTCAAGCAAACTACCAAAATCGATGTTTCAACCATTGGAGTCGTTGGTGCCGTAGGTCTAGTGACTAAACCATAGGAACCAGCAGCCAAAGCGGTGCCTTCAATGACTAAACTACTAACACTAGTCACTAAAACGACTTTGACTACCAAATCACCGCCTAAAAAGTGTCTCTAATTACCGGACTGTTGGCTGCCTAACCCACTAAACTAATGACCTTGCCTCTAGATAGGGGAAGAGGAAGCCACTATATATTTTGTAAAATGTGTTACTAAAATTTTAAAGGTAAAACATTTTACAATTTTTTTATAAAGGATTTTATGGTTAATAGAAAATATTTTACAAATTTGACCACATTTTACATGCAAACAAATACTTAAAAAAAGAAAAATATTTTACTTCAAAATAAGCAGAGAGTATATATCATAGTTGCAGCAATGGGTATACAAAATCCAATTTCAAAGTATTTATTAGCAGTGATTCTTAAGGAAAAGTTAGAAATCTAAAACAATAGGATTAACATCTCATTTATTATTTTCTTTTTTAGAGAGTTTCAACCTTTGACGCCTACTCCTAATGATAGCTCTTTATCATCAGACTAAGACACAAATCAGTTTTTGGTGCAGGTGGAGATTGAGCCCTAGGTCTCTTATTCAACCATCAAAGACTTTACCAATTAAGCTAACTAGAACCTACATCAACGTCTCATTTAGAACATGGAAATCCTTAAAATTTAATCAAAAAATTCATCCTCCATTTTTTAAAACATATTTACAATTATATTCTCCTTGCCTTCAATCCAAATGGACCACTAAAAAAATATTCAATATACAAATGAAAGTGAAATTAAGTTCCACAAAATATAAATATATAAACTGAGGATATTTTTTTAATATATATGATAGGATTTGAACAAATAATGTTGGATTTATAGTAACTTCTTCCATCAACCATCATGCCAAGATATCAATTGGCTTCTTCTTTCTCAATTGTATTTTTCACTCCTTTGCCCACTTTAGATAATCTGCTACCAATGCTCTTAAGTTTAAATTATATAAGTAGGCACATTAAGATGTGAGTTTAATAAGGTTTTAATTCTCAAATATAATTCATTAATGAGTTAACATTTATGGTGACAAAATTAACTTATATAATTAATGGATACATAAATTACAAATTTTATTATGTTTTGTTTTTTCTTTATTAAAATAATCCTAACGTTAATTGATAGGTGAAACACAAAAAATGCATTTATTGTTTCCTGTTTAGATTTTTCCAATACTCATTTTCCCACATTTCCACTTCCTTTATTGATTTATCCTTTCTCTCAAGAAAACCTTGTAGTGACGAAGGATCATAAGGAGAAGGCAAGGTGCATGGGGTTAAATCACTGGGAGACTTAACCATGGACTCAACCATGAATTTCTCCCATGTACCCTTAGCAGAGCAAGCCATCATTTCTGAACATAGCTCAACTGCTCCTTGAGGTATAGATGGTTTGAATTTCAAGAGCTTTGCATATTCATCTAACAAATGAAACATGTAGTCATATATGTAGTCCATCTTTAGATCCTCTTGTACGAAGTTGCTTGCTGCCTCTCCTATGGCTTGAGCCTGCCAAGTTTGTAAAAATAAAAGAGTTGAAAATATAAATCATTTTGTTAATATGAATTTAAATTAGTCAAAAAAGTGAAAGCATTTTAAAAACCTTAAAAGGTGAAAATAGGGGTATACATTATACATGAGTCTAGTTGAATCATAACAAAGATACTAGTCAATAATACAATGCACACAAAAAAAGTTTAACAAAATATGATATTTTTCTCTTTTATTTTATTTTTGTCTAAATATGATATTTGATAATCATGATAGTTATTAATAGACATTTATTATGAGTGTTTTTGTATATGAAATTATATATTAATATAATATACTAAGATTCTAATAAAGATAAAGGGTAAATATGAAATAAAATTAATGTAATTTAAAAATACATACATTAAATGAAGTGTAAAATTGTTATGCTTTTTAAAAACTAATTTGGCATTATATTATGAGATCAAAAAAAGGTCAAATGGTTTCAGTTTTATATGTATCATAAATTTTTCAACCCAACCAACTTGCTGAAGTTGAGAAATCTCAACCTAACCCATAATAGTTTTAAAACTAACCCAACACAACCGAATTTGTAGGAATTGGATTGGGTCATTGAGTTTGGAAAATTTTGTTGGATCTAATAAAAAAAAACTATGCTTTCATTCAACTATGTAAGTTCATTATTTAATAGATAATTGTAATTAATATCATAAGGACTAATATTCAAGTGTCATCAAACTAAGTCCCAAAATATCAAAATAATTTAAAGTAATTAACTTAACCTAAGTCTCATAATCTAAAATAAATCAAACATGAAATTTTAAATTACATATTTTTATTAAGAAAAATTTAGTAGTGTAGGTTTGGTAATTAAGGTTACTTGCGGTTGGAAATTTTTTTCAACCTGAATTCCACCCAACTCAAGTTTGGAAAAAAGAAAAAGAAAAAGAAAACAAATCAAGTTATCAACCCATGAAATGCAATTCAAATTGTTGGGTTGGATTAGCCTGTTAGATTGGTGGATGCACACCCCTTAGTGAAAACATTTTGATAATATTAGAGAGAGAGAGAGAGAGAGAGAGAGAGAGAGACCTTTTGTGTGTGATTGTTGCCCCATTCCACAGCAAATTTAAGAGAGGTGCACTTGCTGTTATCCCTAATGGGCCAGTAGTGCTCCAATGGCACCATGCCTCTAATGAAGAAATCATAGTAACGAGGCCTTATGAGCAAGGTCATCGAGTCACATGCTAAAATGTACTTCTCACTTACAGACCATGCCCATCCCTCTACATAAATCTTATATCTGACACAAATTACACTTTTCTCAATTAAGAAGGGGAAAAATAAGAATAGTTAAAATGGAAATAAAATAGCTCACTAGTCTTGTTTCTATAACTACCTGTGAGTGCATTGGTCTTCTATATTTGATTGTTTATAACCCTGTTTAGATTCTTGCACCCAATCCTGAAATTATAGCACATCATACGAGAAACATTATAATGCAACATGTATACAATAGGAAAATAACATTTGTGAGTAAATGAGAAGAATGTGTATTAACCTGTATATATAGGCGAGTGTTCCAATCATCTATGTTTGAGACATTGCACTTCAAAAGGTCGTTTCTAGTTGGAGCTACACTTGGATTCCCTTTCCAATAAGCATAGGGTACTCTGTCCTTCCATTTAGTTCTTGAGTTGCCTTGTTTTATGTCCTCCAACAAACTTTTCCACGGCTTTATATTGATCTCGGCCCTAACAAAATTAAGTCAAGCCTATGTAAAAGTTTAATTTCCCCGCCCAGAAAACAAAAATTGCTCTTTTAAATTTATATTTTTCTCTAGTACTCGATATATTATTAGATTCAAGAAATAACATTTTAACCATGAAAGTTTGATCCTCTTTATTCAAAATTTGGCCAATGTAGTAAAGTAAGCATGATTTCTTTACGTACCAGCCCCAAAAAGACCAATCAGGGAACACAATATCCAAACTCCACCCATCAGAACAGTAACGAAACAATGGAGGTGGGCCCGCATTTGGGCCCCGAAAGTCCTTAGATCGAACGACAGGGCGATCATCACAATCAAACATGAGTTCCAAGTCAGGCAATCTCCCAGGGTACAACCTTAGCAGCTGCAAAATGCCCCACAAGCTGAACATGTCTCTTGTCTGTATCGACTGCCTATACTTCTCTACGTAGGCCTTACCGTCTACGATCACAAGCCTGAAATGCGCGGTCTTGCGGGCCCGCTCCACCATGTCTCTCGTGATTCCTGTGTGCTTCCAGTGCCGTAGATCTTCGTGGATCCAACGGAAGTATGATGGGCATGTTTTGTTTGATGATGATGATATTGGACGGTCAGGATTGTGTGGTGTTGTTGTTGGGTAATAGTTTATTGGGCAGGTTTGTGTTTCGTTTCCTTTTGCGCATTTGAGTGGGAATTCTTGCTTCTTTGGTGATTTTTCTATGGTTCTTATGATTGGTTTATCAGTGGAAGAAGAAGTACCTAAAAATATGGACTGCAAAGCACAAATATAATAAATGATTGGTTTAGCAACTATATTCTAATAATCTTACAAAGTGTGGTGATAATGAAATGAATGAAGATTAATAATTTAAAACAATTAGTCCACACCAGGAAAGAAAGACGATTATATCTTTAGCAGTCTACTTAGCAACATATATATATATATATATATATATATATATATATATATATATATATATATATATATATATATATATAGTCCACACCAGGAAAGAAAGACGATTATATCTTTAGCAGTCTACTGTAGCAACAAAGGCAATATATATATATATATATATATATATATATATATATATATATATATATATTTGTTTATTCTTCTCTCTTCCTCTTCTCCCTCTCATGAGTGGGTTCATGGTGGTGGGTCTGCGTGGGTTCATGAGGCCGTCTGGCCGTGGATTTGGTGGCTTGAAGAGAAAGAGAGAAAATAATTAATAAATAAATAAAAGCATTGATGTAGAGTAAGTTGTAAAATAATGAGTTAAAATAGATAAAATAAAATTTTTTTTTGGGTACTAAAAGTTAAATGTTTAACACCATTAATATTGATGCTCTTAGACAAGTGTATATACTTAGTTGGTTAATGATTAAAGTAAAAAACTTTTGTGCTAGAAATCATGACCACCGCATCAACTTCTATCTTGATCGTGATGTTGTTGATTAAAAAAATAAATCATTCAGTCAGTGCTAAGATGAAAGGATGAGTTTTCTCAACCAAAAAAAAAAAAAGATGAAAAGGATGAGAACTTATGGCGGAACAAGAACGACTATTGGGCCGTGGTCTAGTAAATTTTTAATTTAGCCCAATGAATGGACTTGAACCCGAATAAGGTGAGGAAATTAGGGAACAAGTTTGATGACGTATGATATATTACATATGTAATACTGTCATATATCATATCACACACTTAGGATAGTTTATTATAGATAAAAACTTTATTGTTTAAGTTTCAAGAAACTGAAATTCTATTCTATATAAAATTTCAAGAAATTTAATATTTATTTTGATTTTTATCATAATTTTATATTAGGTAAAATATTATTTTAGTCCCTAAACTTTAACAAAATTTTGTTTTTCGTCCCTAAACTTTAAAAAACTTTTTTTTTTATCCATCCCTAAATTTTGTAAAGAATTTTTTCAATGGTTTAGATAAAAATAGTGAAAAAAAAGAACTTTTTTCAATAGTTTAGGAATGAAAAACAAACTTTTAGTAAAGTTTAAGAACACAAATAAAATATCTTCAATAATTTAGGGATAAAAGACAAACTTTTCAATAATTTAAGGACAAAAAATGAACTTCTTAAAGTTCAGGTATGAAAAACAAACTTTTGATAAAGTTTAGGAACCAAAATATTAATTTACCATTTTATGTTTCAACATAGTTTAGCTTACACACTACATTCATTAATATCAATAAAATGTTTTCTTTCTTTTATATATATATAATTAATCCATGCATTAGACAATGATATTGCTGCTAGTTAATATAAAATTTTAATAGACGAATACACATAAACTAGACAAACTAAATTTGAGAAAAATTCCAACCTTGAGATTTTTCTGAAAAAATATATAGCATTTGCCTCACTGTGAAGATTAGGTTCATTATTTTAGGTAATAAAAGTCTCAAATAAAAAAATTTAGGATCTTAGGGTTTGGAAGCTTTTGGGGAATTTTATAGATTAAGAAAATAAGCACAAAGAGGATCATAGTCTTGCTTATAGGCAATACAATTACACAAGATAAAAATACCCCCTCCCCCCCCCCCCCCCCCAAAAAAAAAAAACCAATAAAAAAGGTTCTAATTTATTAAAAAGGATTTGCGAAGGCAACATTGTAGGCTTGGTGATCGACTTAACAAACTTTTTCTATTGCCATTACTAGTTCTTGTTACCAAAATAGAATGGTGGTCGATTGTGTAAGTTGCTAAGGCTAATGCAAAAGACTGTAAGGAATAAGAAGAAAGACTTACAGAATCAATCCAGCCTAGAAATACCAAAGCACTGACCAGGAGGAGGAAGAAGAAGATCAAGCTAGCTGTTGTAACTCTCTTCTTTAATGGTCGCCAACCAGTTCCACTGTGATTCTTGTGAAGCCCTCCATTATAGAACATATTAAGTTGCTTCTCATTATTCTTTTTCATAGTGGTTTTGATGGAAACCTTAAAAGCCAAAAAGGCCTAACCTATGTTACACATCCAGAGAACTTTCATACAAAAAAGCAAGTCCACAGAACTAACCTCAATTCTTAGTCTGTGTCTTAAATATACCCACATGCTATGTGTGATTGTGTGAAGGTGAAATTCCTCAGTCTCTCACACACAAGAACAAACGTACTTACATGAAACTTGTGATTCCTTGATTCTAAAGGGATAATTCACGCTTCATGTCCATAATTTGCTCCTTAATTGCATGCAAGTTTCCACCAATGTAAGGACTCTTTTGAGTCTCAACTTAAATGGGGACAAATTTGGGAGGTCTCTGGGACACTCCATCGAAAGTGTTAAAATCTTAAATCACTTGCTAGTCCAAAACTATCCCTCACACTGTCATAAAGAGCTCATAAAGTAGTTGACTATTCTTATGGCAGTTCAGTCTTTTTGATGTTAAGTCGCCTCTTATTGAAGTGTTCAACTAATAGGCATAGCGACTAATATAGTCATTATCACTTACCTAATTAACCAAATTTCACTCCCCAAAACCATAGACTAAAATTGAAGTAGCAGTCATATGTAAAAAGGTCAATTCCAACCTCCCTAGCCCATTGGCTTCTTAGCAAAAGATTTTTGACTAGATCTGGTGCATTTGGGTATTTGATAGAACGTCATATTATTGTGGCTTAGGAACTGAGTTTTACTTATAAATCTTAGTTGAAGTAATGGGTATTCAAAATCCAATTTTGAAGCATTTATTTGCAGTGGGATTTAGAGAGTTTTTTCGTAGCTGTAGTTTCTGTTGGGTTACGTAAATCATGTTACAGCTAAATTCTCCCTTTCGTATGTTCAGTTTTTCTATTTCAATAAACTCAGTCTTTTAGATGTCTTAAGGACTACTTGTGTGGTTGACTGTAGTTCTTTATTTTAGATTATTTTAATAATATTGAAGTTTATAATAATAAAAAAAAAATAAGAAATCATAAGCTTAAGCTTTTGGATAAGGGTCATATTATATCAAGGTCATATTAAGATGTTATTTGCTAAACAAGTAATATCAATGTTAATGACAATAACGATAAGTCTACACACAACGTAATTCACAAAGAATTTCAATTAGACAACAAATTTCAATGTTGTCTAAGATGACAATTCGTTAATGATAAATAATAAAATAGTGTTAGTGATGAACCCATATGAGAATTAATAATAACATTTCAGTTGTTGCTCTATAATGAGAAATTTGTTGACAAACTATTAGCATTACTTGTGTTAATGGTTGTCTGCCAAAGTGACTTGGTTACCAAAATCCCTTTGACAATTGTCATTGGGAGGGGGTGAAGAAAGTTCTTCTTTAGAAAAATGTAGAAAAGTTAATAGTTTGACTATCACTATCTTTGAACAGTGTTTTCATACAGTACCTATTCATTGTAGGTTCTTTCTCTACAACACATCTAATTCTACCAAATTAGGTTGATTTTAGGTCGAATTCAAAAATGGTAAATTAGAGCTTTACCTACCGTACAACACTGAATTGTTCTCCCTTGAGAATAGTTTACTTTGTATATTTGGCAGCTTAGGATATAATTGCAGACAGTATTGTACCTCCCAGGCTAAATAACTCGGTTGAGCTGCATTTTATCTTTTCCTTTAAAACAAAGCATAGTGCGACAATCCAATCCCATTAATGTTTAAAAATAACCAGCTCAATTACGAGCTTGGTTATTCATAAACACATGGCATAAAATGATCTAAGAAAGATATTTGAAAAACTTATAGTTAACCTTGATATGATGAATGAGGTTTTCATTTGTAAGTTTAAACTTTTTTGAGTTAAATAGTATCCCTATATGTAATATTAAGACCTCGATCAGAATCTCTCCAGCACTTACCAGAGCTCACAATGAGCATGGACCAAGTGAAAGGGATTCCTGAGATTTAGAGATCACCAAATTATGAGGGCTCAATTTTGTTGTGGGCCTTACTAAAGTGAAATCACCCAATTATATAAAATAAGACATGATTTTATTTAGTGTCTTGTTGAAATACATTGACATTGTTATTAAATTGTGCAGACTCTATGCTTGCTTTGTCATAATTTATATAAATAAATAAATAAATAAATATATATATATATATATTTATATACATACACATTCACCCTATGGAGGAAGGGAATTCATTTGGAGCATTTAAATAAAACACCCCAAAAGTATCTCTTTTTGAAATGTAGAATTATTTTTATACTGCACATCAAGTACTCCCACTCAGCTCAACATGGATAAGACACTGGTTAGCAAGCTAACTTGAAGAAACAAATCACCATCCACCATTTTTTTTTTTTTATAGGTAACGTAAAATATTATTAAAATATTATTAAAAATAAGGTCAGCCCGAGTACATTAAGGATGTACTAGCTATCTACCATCTTATAGCATAACTATTTTTGTGTAAACTCCCCAGCAGCTGCATGCCCTTAATATAATTTAGATACAATACCTTAAATACAATACCTTAGGTAGGGGTGGTAATTCGTGTTCGCGTATCGGATTCATGTCGTGTCAACTCATACAAATTCGACTATATGGGTCAACACTAACCCGACATGTTTATTAAACGGGTCAAGATTCCTCAACCCTAACACAACCCATTTATTAAACGGGTCAGTCGTGTTTACCTGTTTATCTGATTTTTTCAAAATAAAGAAAAAAATTTATGGAAAAACAAGCAAATAAATATTTTAAATACAAAATTTAGAACTAATGAGTAATTATATCACAAATAATCATTCAAAACTAAAACATATCTCAATATCATAAATAACCAATCACAATACATCAAAGAAAATAAACTACAATAACTAATAAGTTTATATACCTATAGTTTGAATGGTATATTGGTAAAATTTCATTTAATTAAACGGGTCAGACGGGTCAAACGGGTTCCATAGGTTAAACCCTAACCCAACCCGTTTATCAAACGGATTCGTCGTGTCAACCCGAATATGACACGAACTCATTAAGCCTCAACCCATAACCTGCTAATTTCGTGTCGTGTCGGGTTCACGGGTCGTGTCCAATTTTGTCACCCCTAACCTTAGGTACTGTACATTAGGTTCTCTAATTAAATTCAAACACTTGGTTGTTTTGAATTTAATTGTTCTTAGAAAAGATAACACTATTCTTATCTCATTGGTCAATGCAACTAAGAATTTAAATTTAATTAGGAAAAACCTAATATAGTGCACCTGAGGGACTATGCCTAAGTTTAATTCTTTATCGAATCAAAATCAGTTTATACTCAATACCCCACAAAATTGCCATGTGGAAGATCATTTCCTAAAAACAAGATACCCCAACCAAAAACGCTTTTGACTTTCTACTTTTAGGGTAAACAATACGTAACCCATAAAACAATCCATTGAAATATTATTGAACCAAGTGGCATGGCTGGCATATGTATAAACGCAAACAGCTTATGAGAATTCTTGCTTCCTTGGGCCCCCAAACCAAGCTGTCAGAGACGACCCAAACTAGAAAGTTAGTCACACTCGGTAATAAATAAACTAAAAAATATGGTGTATTTTTCACTCAAGCTATTCACGTGCAGAACTTGCTAGCATCACCAGATTATTACTAATAATGCATTCGATTATTGCAGCAGTATGAACAAATGAATATTATGATTGGTGTTCATCTCTCTACACCTAGTCCTTACTCCTTAGTCTATATACCAATGTCATTAGCTGAAAGTCAAAAAGTTAACACGGTTACAATTTGGTGCACTAGGAACAAGTACAAAGTGAAGACTAGAAAAAGGCGTCAAGCAGAATAATGCTTGTTATCTCCAAGTCCAGCATAATATTTTAACCTTTTTCCCACGACCTATAAACTGATAAACATTTGTCCAAAAGTCAGTCAAATGTTTTTCTATAATCAAACTAATCTCTGATAATTTGAATCTATTAAATGTTATTACTCAAAACTAGGCCCCATTGGAACCATTCACCGATGCCATAGACTCATCTATGACCTGGGTCGATGACACAGCTTAGCAACAACAAATGAACATCCGCACCATTTATACTCACAAACAAACTGGAAGAGCAGTTGTAACATTGCAAGCAGTGACCTTAGGTTCCTCAAATTTTTGTCTATCAGCTTTCATACTCTGAATGGCCTTAAAGAAAAAATGTGACTGCAAACTTCCATTTCACATTGAAGACAGGGTTATGCACTCGCCAATTCATCTAGAACTATTTATCATATCACCAGCAAATTAATTTAGAACAATTTATCATCTCTCACTAATGTGCTAACAGAATTGCAGACTAAGTAGCACATATCTCACCTTACTATCTGAAAATGGAGAAGGCTTCATAGTCTGGTTTTAATAGCCAATTGCTAAAAGGCGGTCTTCCTTTAAAAAATTTTGAAGTCAAGTTGTATTCCTGAGCCCTCTCCTGGAAAGGGATTATTATGTCAGACCAGTTAAAAGATGACAGGTGATATACACCAGTTGACACCAGCTAGCTGAAATCCATTTTTCATATCTTCAAGTACAGCAAATCAACAAAAATGCTAAGCCACCAATACATTTGTTTATTTTTTGTGGGTCTAAATCACCAAGTACATTTATTTTTATTTTTATTTTTATTTTTTGATAGGTAACGTAAAATTTTATTAAATAAAAGAAAACAGTCAACCCGAGAACATTAGGAATGTACTATGGGGACACAAATCAAGAACCAAAATGACAACGATCAAGTAAAACAGTAAGGGAAGAACGTTAACACACCAAGTACATTTACTTGAATTTACATCTCACAACTTTAGGATGCCAGCTTATGGAACCTTCACTTGCCAAAAAATTACATAACTGATATGCTTGCTGCTTTTGTCTCTCATTCACACATGCACATTACATAACTATATTTTTATTAACAAAAGTTTCTTCACAGAATAAACATGTTTTTGTAATTAGGCAACCAAATTATGAATATTGTATCCCTAGCGTTCTTAACAAAAGATACCTCTTTAACATCTTGAGGATAAAATATGTAGGATACAGGATAAAATAATGAGAAAATTTATTGAAATAAATTCAGGTGAAATTTTAAAATCGACTCCTTTTTACACGTATCCCCATTGATGCAGCCTAAATGCTTCAACTAACTATATTCCTATAAATATTTACAGTCCAGATAAATGAAAAGATATTGATACAAAATATAGAGATGTTAGCAAATTTGCATACAAAAACCTAATTAGTAATTTTGTGTTTCATGAGAAGATTGGATTTTAAATTTAACAATAAAAATATAAAAAGGTCTATAGATATTATTTATTTGATATTTAAATATAAGAAAATCTCTCAAATTGTATTGAGCCTGGTTTGCCAAAATAACTGAAGACAACATTTTCTTTTTGTTAAAAAATCCTGAAATTACCTTTTTTTTGATAAATAACGTAAGAATATTATTAATAATAATAAAGAAAATGCCAAGACAAGTACATTGGGGATGTACTATGAGTGCAAAAATCAAGAAACAAAAGAACAACGGTCAAGAAAAATAGAAAAGGAAGAACAAGAAAAATGAGAAAAAACCACACTCCATTCAAAGAGAGTGTGTAAGAAAAAAGACTTAATCTCCAGCAAAGATCGTTCACAGCCCTCAAAACTTCTAGCATTCCTCTCTCGCCAAATGCACCAAATCAAGCAGTGAGGTACTAATCTCCAAACATTAATGTGACGATGTCGCGCAAACTTTCCTTGCCAAGCCTCAAACACATCAATAACAGTACGAGGCATAACCCACTGAATACCAAACAAACAGAAAACCAAAGACCACAACTCCCAAGCTATGGTGCAATGAAGTAGAAGATGATCCACCGACTCCCCACACCTCTTACACATAACACACCAGTCAAGAACTATCACTCGTCTTTTACGAAGGTTGTTTGTAGTTAAGATCTTACCTAAGGAAGCAGACCAAGAAAAGAAGGCTACCCTTGGAGGCGCCTTCGATTGCCATATCATTTTTCATGGAAAGGAAACAAGATTATGAGGGTAGAAGGAACTGTAATAACTTCTAACCTCAAATCTTGTATTCCTTGCAGACTTCCAACAAACCTTATCTGGACCAAACCCTCTCACTGACGAGGAATAGACTAGCCCCATAAACCGGTCAAAGGCTTCCTCTTCCCAATCTTGTGGTGGACGATGAAATTGCACATTCCAGTGAAACCTCCCAGCAGACCAACCCATAACTTCAGCCACTGAGGAGTCCTTAGACCTACTAAGACAATAAAGCTCCGGAAAGGCCTCTTGGAGAGTACAATCCCCACACCACACATGCTTCCAAAATTTTACTCTAGTACCATCCCCCACATCATAAACAAGAAGTTTAGAGAAGTTCAACCAACCACTTCTAATATATCTCCACAAGCTGACCCCATAAGGACTTGTCACCTTCTTCGTACACCAACCACCCCACATGTTCCCATATTTTGCCTCTATAACCCTCCTCCATAAAGCATCAGTCTCGGTACCATACCTCCACAACCATTTACCTAATAAGGCAGAATTAAAATTACTCAACTGTCTTATACCCAACCCCCCATCCTGCAAAGGCCTACAAACCTTGGCCCAATTAACTAAATGAAATTTAGGTTCACCACCAATCTCATCCCACAAAAAATCTCTCTGTAGCTTCTCCATACGCTTAGCCACCTTACCCGGTAAAGGAAGAAGGGAAAGGAAGTATGTAGGTAAGGACGATAGTGAGCTTTTAATGAGTGTCACCTTACCCCCTTTAGATAAATACATTCTCTTCCAACCTGCTAATCTCCTCTCCATTCTCTCAAGAATAGGGTTCCAAACAGATAAGTCCTTAAATTTTGCACCTAAAGGGAGGCCCAAATATTTCAAGGGCAGAGAAGACTGTCCACACCCCAACAAACCCACCAAAGCCTCCAAATTGGGTACCCCTCCAACAGGTACCAACTCAGATTTCCTTAAATTAATACGAAGCCCTGACACCTCCTCAAATCTAGCAAGAATCGCCCTCAGATTAGCAATCTGAGAAGGTTCAGCATCACAAAAAATCAACGTGTCATCTGCAAATAAAAGGTGAGATACCATTACTGAAGGACCAGACATACTGCCCACAAAAAAGCCTGAGAATTGCCCAGTGGATACAGCCACATCCAACATACGACTCAATGCCTCCATCACAATATCAAACAACAATGGAGATAAAGGATCCCCTTGCCGAAGCCCCCTAGAACTTCCAAAGAAATCAGAAGGGCTACCATTGATCAGAATGGAAAACTTCACAGTTGAAATGCAATACCTTATCCATTTTCTCCATTTTTCTGAGAAACCACAACGCCGCAGCATATACATTAAAAAATCCCAACTCACATGATCATACGCCTTCTCCACATCCAACTTACATAGCGCGCCCGGAACTCCTGACTTCAATCTACTATCAATACATTCAGAAGCAATCAAGACGGAATCCAAAATCTGTCTGCCTTTCACAAAAGCATTTTGTGAATCCGAAATAAGTCCATGCGCCACCCTACGAAGCTGATTCGCCAACACCTTAGAAATAATCTTATACATCCCACCAACTAAGCTAATAGGCCGATAATCCTTTACCTCCACAGCATCCACTTTCTTAGGAATAAGGGCTAGGAATGAAGCATTGAGACTCTTCTCAAACACCGCCTGAGTATGGAAGTTGTGGAATACAGCCATAATTTCATTTTTCAAAACACCCCAACAAGACTGGAAGAATGCCATGGAAAAGCCATCCGGGCCAGGTGCCTTATCACCATTAAAGTCATGGATCACCTGAAACACCTCTTCTTCCTCAAAAGGCCTATCCAACCAACTTGCATCTTCCACCGAGATGCTAGAAAAATCCACATCATCTAAGACAGGTCTGTGAGCCACCTCCTCAAAATAAAGCTGCCTATAAAATTGAGAGATACAGTTTGCTATCGCAGCCGGGTCCGAAGACAACACCCCATCCACCATAAGCCTATCAATAGAATTAACCCTCCTGTGAGAATTAGCTATACAATGAAAAAACTTAGTATTCCTGTCTCCTTCCCTAACACAAAGAACTCTGGATTTCTGCCTCCAACAAATCTCTTCCAACAGGATAGCTTTCTCTAACTCATCACGAATTCTTCCCATTTCCGCCCTTTCCTCTGCTGATAAACCCTGACTCTCCTCCCTATTCTCTAGAACACTAAGGTCCTTCCACAATTTTCTAATCCGGACATCAACATGACCAAACACCTCCACATTCCATCTTTTCATATCATTTTTAAGGAGCTTTAATTTATTGGCTAGAATAAAACTCGGTGCACCATGAACCTAGTAGGAATCCCACCATGACTGAACCTTATCCACAAAACCTTCATCCTTTAGCCACATATTCTCAAATCTAAATGGCATACTCCCTCTCTGAAAAAATCCACCCTCAAGGACAATTGGAAAATGATTTGAGCACAATTTAGATAGCCGTCTTTGAGAAATTGTTGGGAACTTATCCTCCCAATCTGCAGAAAACAAAAATCTGTCCAACCTAGCCTTCGAAACAACTTCTCTAGAATTAGACCAAGTGAAAGTACCTCCTTGCAATGGCAGATCAATGAGACCCTGTTCTGAGATAAAATTGGAGAACTCCCTCATAGCAGTAGTGAAAGAAGTAGACCCCAATCGTTCAGAAGGGAACCTAACCACATTAAAGTCACCACCCACACACCATGGGACACTCCACCAGCTATTCAAGCCACAAAGTTCCTCCCATAATAATCTCCTATCTCGGTGTAAGTTAGGACCATAAACACCCGTAAACGCCCATACAAACTGATCTGACACACTTGTAAACTTACAGGAAACCGAAAATCTCCCCACTGCCTCCTCCAATTTATTCACTACCCGAGTGTCCCACATCACTAATACCCCACCAGAAGCACCACAAGAGCCTATGTAAGACCAATCAACATGTTGGCCACCCCACAAGCTACGAATCATTGCTCTATTAATTAGTCCCATTTTGGTTTCTTGAAGACAAACCACATCTGGCCCCCATTTCCTAATCAAGTTTCTAACCCTGAACCTTTTATCCTGCTCATTCAACCCTCTAACGTTCCAAGAAATAATCTTCACATTCATTCATAAGACACAACCGCCCGCTCAAAACTTGCACTCCTTGCTTTATTTGTATCATACTCAACATTCAAAGATGACAGCAAATTTTTCAGCTCCCGCTGACCTTTGTGTCCGGACTTAACCAACTTCGTCTGATCACCCACCACAAGTTTCTGTCTATCTTTCTTTCGGCCTCTATGGCTAATAACTCCCGTAATCTCGCTCCTCAAAACCTTCCAAGTGAAGTGCCCACAGTTTCTTGAAAGCCCTTATCCTATTGGTTACCCATTGTGAAAGTTGACAATTATCTCGCATTCTCCTTACACCCAATCTCCTTCATAGGACTAGACTCCAACTCCAACGGACCTTCGCAGCCAAAGGTACCACAACTAATGGCTCATCACCTCCCTCGGAAGACCTCAACCTTTCATCGGACTCCCACGAGGCTCACTTACTAACCCGGGGAACCACGGACAAGGAGTTTACTAGCCCTCACTCTCATCGCAATTAACCCTGCCGCCGCTTCATTAGTACAAGAAACACGCTCGGTACACACTCACCCTCTATACTGCGTACCGACAAACAATACGGAGAACGATACGGTGACAATAGGAGCACTAATTGCCGGCCATCACGCATTTGTAAAATCCGCCTTTGGAGTTACTCCAAGTCTTATCCAAATCTCAGGACCAATTCCACTTATATTTGGGCCGGGGAGATGAACTCCTCGAGTCGAATTAACCAATCCTTCCAAACCCACAAAGTCCTCAACCCCATCCTCCGATGCCACTGAAGAAGACAAAGGCACCAACTCCGACACTATCGGGTCATCAAGAGTCATTACCTGGTCCAATAATGTGTCCGATGACACCACCGGCCCCAACCTCGACCCAAACGGAGCACCGATCGAAACACCGTTTCGGGAGACTTGGGCCACCACCGCCGGTCCTGTCAGCTCAGTGGGTGGCTGGACTAGACGAACCGAGCTGAGCTGACCACCCTCAAGTTCAGCCTCCGTCACTGCGAAGTCCATCGGAGCTGTCGGCGATGTCGAAGGTTGCTCCGAGGTGATGGGTGTGACCATCGATATCCTCGGCGATGTCACAGGGTGCTCCGATGTGATGGGTGAGGTCACCGATACCTTCGACGGCATTGCTGGTTGCTCCGATGTGGTGGGTCTAACCATTGAGCGCCGAAACTCCTTCGTGGCAACAAGTTTAATTCCACCTGAACTTGGCAACGTGACCCCTTTCTGGAAAAAAGACTCCAGAGTCGTAGGTCCACTAAGTGAACTTTCTCCAGCCTCAAAATTAGTTGGGCTTAGCAATCCCAGGCCCAACATGGGTTCTTCATTACCCAACGAGGCTTGGGCCTTCAGCTTGGATGGACCCAGACCCACTGCCTTAGTAGAATCAATATTTCGTGGAACCCATTTGCCAGCTTGTTGACCTCCCTTAACAGCATCCCATAATACCCGCCTCTTTCCAAATTCATTCACACTCACAGTCAGCCCTCTCCCCAGCCAACGTCCCTTCCTATTATTACGCCACTTTCCAAACTCAACCATTTTTGAATTCAAATTGAGTTGCAAAGGAATATTACAATTATTTCCTTCCAAGATTTTCTCTTCAATTTTATTCTTGCCATTAATATCACCTGCTCCACCCTCCCCACCACCCACGCCGCTGATGAGAACTACCGCGTTTCAAAAGCTACAACCTGTGTATGAGACTTTTCACTTGGAAACTCCGCAATATTCTTCACAAAATCAGCCTTAACCTTATCTTTGTTGAAGGGCTGCTGAACATGCTTCAACCTTGCTCGCACTTGGAGCTTTGGCCGGCTTCCACATAGGACTCCAGGAGGATGATGTTTGGGGATCCGTTTAGACCTATACGGTACAAGCGCAATCCACCACCCGGCGCATATTGAGCGAGTTCCAACATCCTTCGTAATTCAACCCCAAAAATTCTCCATCCGTGTTGTAATTTACCGGCAGGAATAATGATAGTTCGCCGCCGCCCACCAACCTTAAGCTCGATCCATCGATGCGTACTGCCCAAAAGAATTGGACCCCCTTTGCAAGGTGTACGCCGTAGCACCTTCCCTGAGCGTGAAAAATTGCTTAGGACTAACCCCAATCACAAAGTGTTCCAGATTCCGCACTAACCAAAGAGCTGCACTCTTGCCCATAAACACCGATTGCATGTAGAATTTTCCCCGTTCAAAGATCTTAAGGGAAAAAAAATTCCCTCCTTCCTCCACCACCAACTGAAATAACTTAGATTCAATAAAGAAACTTCGGAATCCCCCCATATTGATCCTAGTACATAAAAAACTAAGACAGGATTTCTGGCTAATTCGAGGTAGCCGGGCCTCCTCTCACATGACCTACTCTTTCAGGATTAAAAAGCATTTACTTTCATTGATACCAATGTAGTTATTAAACTAATCAACTATTTCGTTCTGTTTCAGTTAAATCTTCCTGAAATTACCTCATCATCTGGATAACATAATAGTCAATCAACAACAGTCTGCAGATCAGCATCCAGAAAATTAAAAATATTACCTTGAGTGCTCGATAAGAAATCTCATTGGCTGGATCTTTGGTTTGGCATTCATGTCCTAGTGACAAGAAAATCTCCAATAATCGCCTTCTGTGCAATAATAGTGATGATTGTGATTACGCTATTTCTACAGGTGAATTTTTGTTCAAGCATCTTATCAACTTACTTGCACAGAGAGGACTCAGTAGAAGGAGAGAGTGCTCCTTTGGCAGAGGTGCCTTGCTTTCTTCCAGTGGTTCCAAGAATGACTTCATGCAAACCAGCTTTATTCCAACAAATCGAATACCTAACAATTAAAGCACACAGAAACGTTTAGCAACCAATCAATTATAGGAAAACGTGAACAACTACAACTGGTCAAATTTAATTGAGGTACCCGCATGTTAATGTGCTCAAAGCTGTTTCAGAATGCTGAAACTCCTTTGGTGGTATTGGGGCTGCCCAAAATTGTGGCTGCCAGTGTAGTTAGAGTAATGTTGTCATAAGCCTGGTTATTTTCCATTTTACAGAGATAAAACTCACTTTACAGACCTGGTTCACCTGAAAGGGACTCATTAGCTCACTTGAAAATGGTTGGACTCGATCATATATAGCTCTTTTCAAGCAATCCTCTAAGAGAAACTTTTCAGGACTGTTAGGGGATCCCCCAACAGTAACAGAAGAAAGGTAAACAGGTTGAAGAAAGTAGGAAAGCAGAGCCCCTGAAATATGAGAATGAATGACCTTTTTATTTTATTCCCATAACAATAGTGCCCAACAATTTATAAAATTATAGTAAGTAAAACCTTAAACACTTGCCAAAGTGTCTATAACAAGAAAAGAGAAAAACAAGTGATACAATCCTACAAACATGTATGCTCATCTAAGACAGCAACAACTACAACAACAAAGCCTTGGTCCCAAATTTTTAATGTTGGCTATCAATCCTCGACAGATTAGTCGAGGATATATGCATGTCTTATACAATTCTAAAATTAACACGTTTTACACTGGTGCTCACACACACAATCGTACAATTTAGATTTTAGTAACTATTAATGATATTAAATGGTATCAAGATACTATTTTTAAATTTAAAGAACATCAAAGCCTTAGTCCCAAAATTTTGGAATCGGTTATGGATGCTCAACCAACTAATCAGGGCAGCAACATGTATTCTTTTTCCTTGATTCTATTATATTCAAAGTCATACTCTTCGTTACCTCTTTAATTGACATGTCTTTTTTATACTTCTATTAAAAAAAAATTTAGGTTTTCCACTATCTTTTTTCATTCCCTCAACTTGAATTAACTCACTCTTACTCAGTAGTGCATAAACCACTCTCCTATGCACATGACCAAAGTCCATTTCAAGTGACTTTCACTCATCTTTTCATTAATAGGGGGTCACGCCTATCTTTAAGCAAAACAGAAAGCTAATAATTATCTATGCTTGAACATGAGATCACAGTTAGTTATTAAAGGACAAACCTTGAAGTCCCACAACATTCCAACGAGCTATCTTGTCAGAGCAACTAACTGACAATGTTGTATCACCACGGCCAGGCTTTCTTTGAACCGAGCAAAAACGTTTTGGAGCATCACCTGAAAATGAATCCACTTATACTCTACATTCAGATAAAATAGTTAGTAATAATTCTTCTCATAGAAAGACGCAAATGCTACAAGTATGTCATAAAACAGAATTCTGTTATGAAAATATCGAAAGCAACACAAGAAGATGAACAAGGAAACCATGTAACTTGAGAAACTAATAACCAAATGATCAGCCCTCTAAATGTCACAAGGTAGAGGTAGAATGAAGGAACTTTCAATTCATAATGTTGCTCAAAGTTTGACAGTGCCCTCTCTAGTGATATCCTGGTTCTTTATTTTCTTTTTTTCTTTCTCTTTTGGTAAATAGATACATTAGTTTTTCATCATAAAAGAAAAAAACAATATAATATTACCACTTTACAGCATACCTGGGACTTACCACCCATACTCTTCTACTTCACTAAAGTAATATAAAAGTAGTAATTCAGGATGAAAATGGCAATCTTAAGTTTGATTTGAATCACAATGATTACTACATAACAGCCACACATTTATCCACAATAAAATAGATACAATGTGAAAGAAGCAATAGCCAAGAATTCGCTAAGACTAGAAGTGAGGTAACATGAATAACCCAAACAATAGGTAACATCCAAGTGAGTTAAGAAGAGTTCAATGAGAAAGAGGAAGAAAGGAGAGGATAACTAAAATACTAATCTCACCATTATTCTTTACCGAACCCTCCAAGGGTTCACTTGTGGAATTGTCAAGATCACCCAAACATGATTGTGAACCCCTTTCCCTTGGCAGGTTAGTTTTAAGAGGAGACAATGGACAATCAAGTGATGCAGCCCCACCTGCAGGAAACAAGAGAAAAATAGTATAACCAGAAACGAAGCGTGTCTGAAGAGTTTGGTAAAGTTTTAGTTAATGCATTAACCAAAAAGAAAGAATTTTTCTATATGTCAGAATTAAAAACAAAATAAATAAAACATCACTAAGAATTACATGGTAGTTGTGATATGTAGAGGTGTAATTGCCAGCCCGGTTTCATTTTGTATTTTCCTTGGCCAAGAATATCTGTGTCTAATTGAAAGGGCAAGCTGTCTATATCACCACCTTGCAATATTGTGCTTCCATCAATATGCTTTTGCTTATTATAAAATTGAGTAAGACATAGAATCTGTGCATAGAAAAACCTGGTGCCATAGACATAAGAAAAAGAAATCCTTAAAACCCCAATACAAGTACCTTAAAAACTAAAAAGAAATTTCAGCTTTACATCTTACACGCCTCTAAATTGTAAAAAATCACAGCAGAGAGCCCACAAGAACAGAAGTCCATTACACAATAAAGTATATACAAAACAGGCAAAGTTGTATAACAATCTTCAATCGGTTCCTGAGCATGAGCATAAACTACTGAGCCCGTCAGGAGCAACTGATTCTAGCAGGTGGGGTCAGTTGCCCATAGGTTTTACAGGATAGATGAGAGTCCAAACTCCAAAAGGGCTCTTCTTTAGAAAGGTTCCACAGGTTACCAAAGAGTAAAAATTATAACAATCTTCAATTATGCAATATTAATTTATTGTCAAATGTAAGGTATGATAATTGGTTAAAACAAAACAAACCCTTTGTTCCCATAGTATCATCTAAAACTGTAAAAGTTCCAAAGCAGAGAGCCCAAAAGTTGAAGTCCATTACACAATAACTAACAATCTTCAATTATGCAATATATTAATTTATTCTCAAATGTAAAAGGAAGCGGCACTTGGTAAGAACAAAAACAAAGCTTTAGCTTTAGTTTCTTCCGTAAATAGTAAAAAACACAAACAGCACAACATAGTACAATGAACATGGTATGAACAACAAAACTAATGAAACAGCAATCAAACAAAAACAAAGTGTAAGTAGTAAAAGAGAGATAGTGTACCTGAGCAAAGCTCTGCGTGCAATAATTTCAGCGTGGGAGTCATTGAGAATGTCACCACGAGGGCTCAAGAGAGAGCGGCCAATACACTTGGTCCCAGTTCCCAATGCCACAACTTCCAACTCATCTGAAAATCAAATCACCACATAACATAAGAAATTCAAACACTTTGACAAAAATGGAAAAACTCTGTTTTGGTTTGTCAATTGTGAGAAAGCAAAAGGGAGACCTTGAGAAGGAGAGGAAAGGAGGAAAGCAGCCAAGACAGTGACTTCGCGTCCCTGAGGCTTTCCTTTCTTTGGGAGAGACTTGTATACAGACAACACTTTGTCTGACACTTTCTCTCCCCACTTCTTCTCTGCCTCTGCCTCTGCCATCAAACTTCAAAGCTCAAAGCAAACTCCAGAACTGTCTCATCTTCTCAAAGGTATGAGATTTTCCTATTACCCAGATGATGATTGTAAAGAACTTCATTTTGGGCTAGAAGCCTAGAACTAGTCAAACAGAACGTCCAGCCCATTTTCAAATACTATCTTAAGAGGAGAGCCCGAACCGTCTTGGGCTAGACCAGGTCTTCAAATTTTGTTCTAATCATTTATGGCCCGTTTGGTCCATGTATTGGTTCATGTATTTAAATACATGTTTTCAGTTTTTAAACAATATTATGCGTATTTTCATACACTTTTTCGCCTATACATATTTCCAAAAAAAACTAACAATTTTTTTTTAAACACACGTACCAAACGATCCCTTAACCTTGGGTTTCCTAGTTTTATATAACATGTTTTTATTAATAAATGGGAAAGAATAATACTAGAAATATAAATATTTTATAAAAAAAATTTACAAACCGTTGATGAAAACTAATAAAAAACTAGTCATATTAACAATTTATGGCAGTAGCATTATTTGAAAAAGTTAACAAATGGCCTAGTATTGGTTTATGATACATTTTAGAAATTTTTTATGGAAAAAGTAAAAAACAATTGATTGTTTTGAAAGTTTTTTATATTTCCTATTAAAATAATATCAAAACTTTCTTAAAATTTTTTATTAACAATTATCCAAGTACACCAGTTAACACTTAACATGACCCTTAATAAATATATAAAATAATTAATGTTTTCTTTTTTAAAGATAATTAAATTCAATCATTTAATTCATTAGTTAAAACAATTACATAGTTGAATTAATGTGCAATGAATATAAGTCATGATCTTGTATGGATTGAAGAAGAACCTGTATTTTTTGAGTGATAGCTTGAGAAAAGATAGACCTGTTCAGTGAAATCTCAATTTTTCACGAAAAAGAAAAAGAAAAATGTGCACTAGTTGGATTGGGTAAATTAAGGTTAAATTCTCAACCAAATAGCTATTTTAACGGGTGAGAAAATTTCCAAACTATTATCAAACCACCAATCTACAACTAGCATGTCAATTGACAATATAGTTGGTTTCAACCCAATGAACTGGGTAGATCAACAGAATACATTTGCTTAGGTTGGATATTATCTAGCTAGACCATAGACCAGAACTTTTTAATGGATCTTTTGGATGGGCATGTTTCAAATAGATTTTTCGTTTTTTTTTTTTCAAATAAAAAAGAAAAGAAAAATAATAACAAATACCAAAAATATATATATTTGGTCGATTCTTGGTTGGTTCAAAAGATTCAACCTATACGTAATATGTCAATCTAACTTATCATTTTAATGGGTAAAAACTATCCAACATGTGCCACCATCCACACTAACACCGCATGGCTTAGCAAGTTAAGCTGATTTTTTTTTTGTGCAATTCTAAGTTGAATTTAATTAGGGAATCGAAAGCACAATATTTAAATTTTGTGTATATATATACATATATACAGGGACGGAACTACAATTTGACATTGGGGTGCAATGGTCCCCCTGATATTTTGAAAAAATACATGTATTATATATATAATGAGCTTGATTTAAAAGTTAGGCCCAAAAACAATTAAACCTGGTCCCCTCCAAAATCTTGGCCCTTTAAACCAAAAAATATATATATATATATATATATATATATATATATATATTGTGGGGTCATGGAGTTTGTGATTTGGCCGAGAGCATGTGGTTTTGGCCGACAAGAATGGGTGGTCCGAGTCAAGTATCTCCTGATAAAGCCAAACGCAAATCTAGTATAAATTCTAAAGATTCGACGATGGCAGAAGTTAATGATAAGAACGAGTATTATGAACGTACAAGAGGGATAAGGACTCAAAAATATCTAAGGAAAAGCTACCACCGCATTAATGAGGAAGTGACCTCCGACAGATTACGGAACCTTACAACCAGAAGACTTTTAGAGGGAGCTGATGGGACAACCATCAACTGTCCACATGTAGTCCACGTGTAGGGTAAGGATGAAAAGAGAGAAGTAATATAAATAAGGGTAGAGATCCCAAAGAAGGAGAGATGAAAAAAGGAGAAGAGAAAGCACTATAGCAATCTCAACAACTCCTGTAACCATGGTCATCCAATATACGCTAGGACAGAGCTCCTCGGACTGTGCCGAGAACCAACTTTCTCGCACAAACCGGGTTCAATTCTTGTTGGCTCATCATCCAAAACTATATTAACTGTTATCCAAGCACTAAAGCCTAGCTCTTTGACCCACTCTCTACAAATTTATTGTACTGGGCTCACTGGGCCAAGATCCCTTACATTTTGGGCTTGGTTTGAAAATTGTGTCCCCACATATATATAATGAGCTTGATTTAAAAGTTAGGCCCAAAAACAATTAAACCTGGCCCCTCCAAAATCTTGGCCCTTTAAACCAAAAAAAAAAAAAAAGCTCAAACAATAATACAGGTCAACCCCAAACTCTTGCACCCTAAACCCAAAAATGCCCAAACAACACCATAAATTAGCTCAAATAAAATCTATTTCAGCCTAAACAGTGTTAAAAATTTTAATAAAATAAGTAAGCCCATTTTTAGAATGTAATAACAAAATAAAAACCATTTCAGCCTCGAAGAGAATTTGCAGGTTGATGCCTCATCGCCATCGCCAGCAACCACGCATTTACACTTTGCTCACTCACCGTTGCTAATCAGATCTCCATTATCATTGCAAGTATTTCTTCTTTCTTTGCATTTTGCAACGCCTGACTCTCTAGCCAGTGAATCAGAGACTCATTTGATTTTTCTCTCTTCCTCCATACGCATTTATGTGTTTTGCCTATCTCTTGGAATCTTTTTACATATTGATTTATGTATTTTGACTTTTCTATCTCCTTATGTGTGACTATATTTTTCTATTAAGATATGCTGTAAAATTGTGTGGTGTCAATAGTAGGACTGTGGGAAGTTGGTAGAAGCAGTTGATTAGATAACACTATTGGTAGTGGGGTAATAGTTGGTGTGGGGCAATGGGCAAGTGTGGCTGAATAATTAAACAAAAACAAAGACAAAACAATTGCATAAAATGTCACACAAACTTAACTAAATAAAATTGTGACACCCACATTTAGTGACTCATAGTACTATAACTAGCTAATAAATTGATAATATATAAATTCATAAATTGCAAATTGATTAATTATAAATTGATAAGTAATGAACCTACCTTTAGAAAAGTAAAAAAAAATTTACCTAATGAATTATGCATAGTGCTTACTTTGTAATAATTATTATTCCTTCTATGACAATCATTGATGATTTTTTAGATTTAAAAGAATGTCTAATTCTCTTTTCATAAATGATTGAAATATAATATATAAGAAAAGATAGTTTTATTTGTTAAAAATACTAAATAGATACTTATTTGGATTTTTATGATTTTTTTTCAAACTTCTGCCCCCTCAACTAAGAATTCTGGCTCCGTCCTTGTGTGTGTGTGTGTATATATATATATATAGGGTTGAGTTCAAGTTACGCCTGGTGTAGCTCTTAGTAATGCTACACCACCCAATAACTTCTTATTGAATTAATATATTGAAAATTCAATCGTTGAATTACATGTTTTATATGTTCTTAACATGCATGCCAATTTTCATATCAATCGGATGTTATTTACCATTTTATCTATAAACTCATCTTTTATGCATTATTTTAAACTACAAAAATTTTAATTTTAATAATTGATTGATGACATGGCTATTAATATTTGATTACCTCGAAATTTTGCAAGCATAAAAAATATACAAAGATAATATAATCTAACGGTGGATTTGTCAATATTCGCATCTAATTAAAAAATACTGAGTGATGTAACATTGTCTAGAATTACACCAGGTGTAACTTAAATCCAACCCATATATATTTATATGGATAAAGTTTAGTTACAAAATTGATTGTAGTTTAAGGTTATAAACTCACTCAATATCATAAAACTTACTACATATTTTGAAAATTTAATCGTTGAATTGCATGTTCTTTACGCTCTTAAGTCTTAACACACATGTTAAATTTTGTATCAATCGGATATAATTTATTATATAATCTATAAACTTATATTTTATACATAGTTTTAAATTACAAAAACTTGCAATTTAAAATTTTATTGATGATATAACTATTGATCTTTAATTTTCTTGAAATTTTGCAAACATAGAGGATATAAAAATATGTAATCCAATGGTGGATTTTTTAAAATTCACCTCCAATAAAAAGATATTGAGTGAGTTTATAGTTTAAGATTACAACAAATTTTGTAACTAAATTTTGTCCTATATATAATTCATATTTAGTGTGGGAAAATACACTTACTCCGCTTAACATGGCTATATCACTAGACATTACTAGACAGATTCCTCTAATTCAAATTTTACCAAGAAACTAAAAAGTATGCATGCTCGACAAGCCAACACTTTTAGGGTAAATGTCAATTGTAGTTAAAGTGGTGTTTGTCTGGGCCTGATTTATGAAGAAAATTAAGAGGACCAATTTAAGAAAAAACTTTACAAGGTCCAAAGTAACTTTTCAAATGGCGACTATACACTATAGTTTTTACCTTTGACAACATTAGTGGAGAAGTAACACTTTCTAAACGTCTCTTGCATGTTCATATAAAGAAAATTACAAGAGTAAAACATGAAAAGCAAATAAAATGATAAAATAACTAGTGAATCAGTGATGAGTTTGTTGTCTATATACAATTCATCTCTTCTCATGAGCATCTTGAAATTAGGTTAGGAAGAACCAAAAAAGAGAAATAGTAGATTTGAAAAATAAAAGGTGGATTAATAATTGAATTAGCACGTACAAAGTGGATTATAGATCATAATTAATATCTTAAATTAAGAACAAAAAGAAGCTCACCAAGCATTGTAAGACACACCACCTTTACGACTTATGAGGCATCAAATAAGATACAAAAATCCAAAGAAGCCCCATTCATGGCCCGCAACGCACATGTTGATTCTCCTAAGCTCTCCGGCCAGTTGGTGGTCACTACTCACCAGCACACAAATGACAAATCTGCATGAATGCGAAGCGGCCAAACATTGGGTCCCCTCACATGGTGACCGCCCTATAATTACAAAATTCCTTCTTGTGAAAAGAGCAGATGGTCATTGCTTGTAGTGACATAAGGCGTGCTTTATGATTTTTAACTGATTGAAAGAGATCATAGGGCCTTGTAAAGACTGAAATGGTGGTGTCCATTCAGCACAAAGCCTGTTAAGCCCATAACAAAGGCAGGACCGGAGACCTGATTACCTTGGTCGCCACGCCTACCTTGGCCAGTGATCCCGGAGATCAACGTCGGTCCAACCATGTCGATGATTTTGTGGCCGAAGACTTATGACTACTGATCTTCAGATTAGTATTTGAGTAGAATTTACCTAAAAATGAGTATTCATCGAATGTACCTTTTATTCCATTATCAACATTTATTGCACCTCACCATCTTATAGTCGCATGAGATGCGAGTGAACTTATTCTATTTGCCTACTATTTTTTGAGGTTGAAATCCTAGCATATGTGCACTTAACCAACCTGGAGGGACAACTTACTGAAAAAGCCTATGACCTAATTATGAGCAGGAATTCATACCAAATGCACACCCCTTTCTTGCCCTATAAAATACCACATCACTATTCAAAAATATATGTGTGCACGCGCACTAAAAACACCATTTCTCTGTAATTTCCCTTTACTAACTTGATCATCAAAGCCTCGTTAGGCAAACTCACTAGTTGCCCCTAACGAAGCATAGGTCTCTATCCATAGCATATCACTTATTAGGTTATAAAGATCTAATTGAGCATAGCCCTAATAGAAGCCTTTGCGGTAGTTTCTCTTCTTCTTATTTGCCTACTTACGATTATATTGTCTAGTTACAAAAATTTTTTTGTAAGAAAGAAAGTACTTGATGTCCCAAAAAATTAAAATTGTACGGTATGGGATCCCCGAGCCCTTTGGGCCTTTGACCTCGGCCCTATGGAATGGTTCCTGGCCCAACCCCTTATACGAGGTAAGGCCCCAGGCCCACAAAACCATAGGCCCGAGCCTCGTGTCGCGATGCTTGGCCCAAGACACATCGGGCCTGTGATCTCGGTCAACTGCATCTTAGATGGGAACATGATTGCTCGGGGTACACGTCTTGACTGCCCGGTAGAACCTTGGGGAATATCGCCGCCGAACAGCCCATAGGAGGTGGGAACCAGTTCCAATGCCACTACTGCCACTCCCAACAAACATCCACTTCGAAACAATGGAATTGGACCCCCATTTCCACTAATAATCAGGAATAATCATGTCGTTCCCACTAACCTTACACTATAAATAAGAGACTAGGATGAAGAGGAAGAGGAAGAGGGTTGGGAAAATTGGGAAGAGAGGACTGATAGAGAAGAGCGAGGGAATTCAGAAAGGAAAGCAACCTTGCGGAGGAGGGCTTGCAGAAACTGGAAATCATTTGGGTCACTGAGCATAGGATCACCCGTAGGAGGAAATTACAAGCCCACGATACAAATAGATGGTGAGCCCAATAATGCACATTTGGGTATGCACACAAATAATGACAGTGCTTTATATTTATAGTAATCATTGATTAAGGCAATCTCAAATTGATCAATTGTCTCTCTAATGATTGACAAGTGCATGTCAACTAACTCTTGATTGAGTCTCGATCAATCTAGAATCAAGAGTTTGGATTCTAACTAAGCTCATTAAGTCGGTTGTTTAAGTGGGATTTTGTGTCATGGATGCAAAACCATATAAGGGCGCATAAAAGTTTACAAAAATGGGATTTTGGAGAACTTGCATCTTACCACATTGAAAACAACCCTAAACCTCTCTATTCACCATTACCAAGAGGTCAACAAGTGATTTGAAGATTGGTTCTTCAAGTTTGCTATCAAGGTTGAAGCCATGGTACCTTCCACGTTCGTTACAGTTGATAAGAATCTTCAAGGTGGTCCTTGAAGTCACGAATGTAATTCATTTAGAGAAATCCAAATTAGAAGAGTCCAAGGAGCATGGACCTAGGGCTACTTAAACCCAACCATGACCTGACGGAATTATCCAACTCAACACCACTTGAACCAAAATTAACTCGATCCAAACAAGGAGGCAATCGACAGTGAGTCTTTGGCATTAGCAACCGATGTAAGCAGGTCAAGTGGCAGTTAGAGGTTTGAAACCCGATGGAAATCGAACCGATCAATATATCTTGTTGAAAACTACTATTCTCCCTCAACCATCGTCCTCCCTTTTTCTCTCAATCTCGAATTCGTCGAGATCTAAACCAGATTTTTTAAGATTCAGTGAGATCTCGTTTGTCACTGCCTCTCTTAGTTTCGATCGAAATCAACTCGATCTGACCCATCAGTGCTCACGATCAGCGACGGGTCGTCTATTCTACCAACCCGCCAGGATCGAGTTGAATCTGGGTGGAGCCAAACCTAACTCATGAACAACCCCACTATCAGCAATTTGGAGTCACATCTATAAGTAGTACTATTGAATTTAGCAATTAAAAATAACTATTAAGACATAAAAACCAGGACATTGCCATTTGCACGCGTTAACTATTATTTTTTGTTTTTTTTTTTCAAATACAACGGTCCATTTCGTGAAAAAGAAAATCCTCAAATGGTCATGGTAAAAAGAAGAAAAAATGATTGTCGTTTGGTGAAACTCATCCCTGTTCTCATCGAATAAAACTGTCGCAATACGCGTACCGACATCATTGCATCTCCGTTTCATTATCATTTTTGATTATCCCCTCCTTCCGAGACTCCGACACTTCTCTATTCCCTAATCTCTTTTAACCCTTTATACGCTTTACCCGTACCCAATTGATTTACCTTTGTCGGCACACAACAACATCAACAACATCAACCACACCAACAACGTTGTGACTCTCAATGTCCACCGTCTGATCAATCGGTCCGCGACACTCTTCCATGATCATCGCTTCACACGCCACGTGTACATAAACAGACACCCTGTGTTTTCCAGACCAATAACCTGAGCGCGTATTTTACGTAGTTCCTAAAGGATATAAAAGGTCCCACGTAGCACTCTCATTTATCTATCGAACACTTCCAAAAATAGAAAGATATAGCAGTAGCTAGCTACTCTATAATTCTCCATTCAATTTCAAAGCTTTTGGGTTCTTTCTTTCTTTCTTTCTTTGGTTTTCACTACTTTGGAAGTGATAAGTATTAGTTATTATTGATGGAGACGGAGGTGATGAACAAAGTGGAACCCGTAACAACGCCAGCCATTTCTGAGCCACCTCTGGCTTCTGTTGAGGTCCCAAACGATGTAGCTCGTGAGAAAGCTCTTGTTCATCACCAAGAACCCAAACCTGACGATTCCAAAGCTATCACCTTAGCAGAGAGTGAGTGAGCTCTCTCTCTCTCTCTTTCTATTTCCTTCTTGGGTCTTTTTTTCTTTTTTGTTTTTATTGCTTGATTTTTCGTTCAACTATTCGTACTTGGGTTCATTTTATTGCTGTTTGCCAAACGGAAGACAAGGTAGTGTTTGCCACACCCACGTCGTTCGTTCTGTTCCATACGTGTGAAGTTGAATTGATTGCTTTGAAATCTATTTTCTGAACTATAAATTAACTTTCAGTTTGGTCTGGAGAATCCATGCAAATTCATCATTGGTTTATTTGGATAGAAGTATTTAAGAGAAAAGATTTGGATTGATTGTTTTTTAGTTTATTTGGCTTGATTAAATTATGAGTTTTTTTTTTTCCTATTGATTAAATTTATGGATGATCATAGTAGCAATTATTGAATTCATATCAAACAATTTATATATACTAGCAATTATTTCTCAAATTAATTCCTTGATTATAAATTTTCAAATTCAAACTCAAATCATGGTTTTTCTAGTTCCTCATTTTTGTTATTGCTTTCAATGAGGGGAACTAGGAAATAATTCCAGGGTGCTCATAGTATGGTAGCCTATAGAAAATCCAAAAAAGACTGGGTATATCCGTATATAGGTAAAAATTTGTTTAGGTAAGGAAGGAATTTCAGTCTAGAAGACAGGGGTACCATCTGATTGTTTGGTTCGGCCTCAACTGTGCCAAAAACTTCCATTAGTGTTTTTGTCTTGTTTCTATCTTTTTTTGTGGGAAAGTCATTTTATGTTTGAATGTCACTTTGATTTGTAAATCTGCTCTTGATATGGCTAAATCGCCTTAATTATTAGTATCCTTACTTTTCAAGTAATTAATTGGATGATTTTGTGGAAATATCTTAATATAATTTTTTTAATGCAATTGTTTAACAGAGTCACCAATTATATGTAATCATTTCATTAAACGAATCCAGTTGGACTTTAACTTTTAAAAGCAGCATTCTTTTTGGAAAGATAAGCATTAAAATTTTTAAGTAATGAACTTCCTAGAGTGAGAATCTACCTTCCAAGTGAGTTGTTTCATTGGATGCCATGTAAAAGTGGCAATATCATTTCCTTTTTCCATAATCACCTTAGAAGGCATTTTTTATGCATTACTATATCTTTATAAAGCTTGATATGTATCCCGTAATGGATGCTAGCTCAACATTGTTTAAACTGTCTTTTTATAAAAGTTCCTTTATTTAGTTCTCATGGAATTTAGAAATGGAGCATTAGGACCCTCTTTCACTCATTCGAAGTTGGGTGATGTCAATGGATTTTATAAAGGCTGATAATGATGGTGGTTTCAACATCAGTCATGTTATCCAAAATTTGAGAGTCAGGGAATCCACTTCGTGCTGTTTTCTGATACAGAGATTGAGAGTAACATTAACCATATTGACATTATTTAAGAAAATGCCAGAAGGAATAATTTCATTCTTCATTGTTTCAATAATATCATCTATCATCTATCTTTTTTATCAAAAAGAAAACTAGGTTGTATCCAATAATAGTCAATTAAATGCAAGTCATGGACTAAATCCTGCTCTTCAGGGGAAAAACTGTGGAAATCTAGATAGGGTCAAGGGTTGATTGATATTAAACATACATATTAATAATGAATCATAAGTTGAACAGAATGTGATCTGTTGTAATTCTATTTGAATTATTGTCTGTAACAGAGACTCCAGAACCTGTGGTGAAGAAAGATTCAAAGGGTTCAATCGATAGAGGTAAGTGTTCGAAATACTTCTCAACTTACATTTATTTTCTCATTCACTATAATTTGGTGACCATGAAGAAACTTAGCACATTTTCATGTACCCCAGAAATTGGACACAGCCTATTTTGTTCCATGAAGCATTTCAAATGGTTCCGTTATGTGTGTTTTTGTTTTGTAAGTATTTTAAACAATGTGTGGAGTCCTAAACTTATTTTGTACTATGGGCATGGAAGGATTTCCAAATGAACTCTGTTCATTTAACTTCAGTGAATGATGTGATAAATAAACGCTAGACCACTAACTCTCTTTCTAAATTACCGTGTAAAACACAACGTGGTGATTAATTTCCATGGGATGTGTAATTCTTTTTTTTTTTCTTTTTTGTTCATACAAAAAAAAAAAAAAAAGAGTTTCAACAAAAAAAACCAACTATTATTGAATTAACAATAATATAAAAATTTTAGATTTAGAGATCCAATTACTTTATTTATTCATTTGATCTTTTTTCATCAAATTTCCCCGTGGATAACTGATGTCCTGCTTTGAATTTTACAGATGTTGCTCTAGCAGATGTTGAAAAGGAGAAGAGATTATCTTTTGTCAAGGCATGGGAAGAAAGTGAAAAATCTAAGGCAGTAAACAAGTAAGTCTTTGTTACTGATTTATTGTTGAGACACCACTTCAATTCAAAAACTAAGTCAATGGGTTTGGGCCCAATCATTTATGCATATCAATTACTTACTTTCTTCAGTTGTCCTCAATATAAGACTCAATTCTCACGCTTTAATAGATATTATTCCTTAAACAAAAATTCTGATTAATGCTAATATAATTATGTCCTTTGTAGTTCAGAAAAGAACTTTATGTTTGCTATCTCTACTTAAGCTTAAAATTTGTTGAAACTATAGTAATAATTGCAACTATGCTGAACTGTTAAACAGGGCACAGAAGAAGTTATCTGCTGTTACTGCATGGGAAAACAGCAAGAAAGCATCTATAGAAGCCGAACTAAGAAAAATTGAGGTAATCTGGCCTCTGTTCCTTCTGTTTCAGATTCATCTTCTGGTTGCCCCCACCCACCTTATGTTGTTGTTGACCATGATCATACTTTCTCTACCTTGATTACTTGATTGGTATGTAGTATGTACTGCAACATGATAATGTGGGTCATAATCATTAATTTATGGCAGCATATAGTGATGTTTTCTAGAAATGACAGGACACATCTATATCATGTGCTATGCGCGGTAACTGAGGACCTATTTACACTTTACAATTGAAGCGTTGAATGGAATACGAATCCATTTATACTGGAGAATATTCAGTATTTTACAGTTTAGAATCAACTTTAACAACTTCAAATTATTAACAGGAACAATTAGAAAAGAAGAAGGCAGACTATGCAGAGAAAATGAAGAACAAAGCCGCTTTGATTCATAAGCAAGCAGAAGAAAAGAGGGCAATGGTTGAAGCTAGACGTGGGGAAGAACTTCTCAAGGCAGAGGAGACATCTGCAAAATATCGTGCAACCGGAACCATTCCAAAGAAGTTCCTCGGTTGCTTTTGAACTGCTTTTGAAATGCTTTTGTGCCTGTATTCAACTTCAAATGTAATTCCCGGTTTTTCATTATATTTTTCTTGTTTGTTCACTATGTGTTCATTTTGTATGTAATTGTAAACTGATGGGGAAATCAGTAAAGGTATAATAGTTTGTGTGCATAGAACTAGCATGTTGATTTGAGGATGACTCTTTTTCATCTATAATAAGATTCTTTTACAAATACTTTTTATTTGAACCATCTCCGGTATTGTTTTGAATGGTATTAAGCACTCATTTGGCTATGCTGTGCTTGTTTTTGGTAAGAAAATTGTCTGGGCACTGCTGATAACTTCGTAAATGTAATTTGTCATTAGTGCCTACAATCCCTCATATATCCTTTAGCCAAAAGATTATATTTATTAACTGCATCAAGAATGTGAAACGATGGCTTAGCATAAGTCATGAAAGGATTTCTTCAAACATTAGGCAGCAAATTTAGCCTCATAAATGTAAGACTTGATCTCATCATATATCCTTTAGCCAAAAGATGATATTTATTAATTGCATCAAGAATGTGAAACGATGACTTAGCATGAGTCATGAAAGGATTTCTTCCAACATTAGGCAGCAAATTTAGCCTCATAAATGTAAGGCTTGATCTCACCAGGGTATGTGCAAGGGAAACACCTTTGGTGTGCTACTGGAGCATAGGACAATGGCGGAAAGAGACTCCTAAAGGCCATAAAAATATGGCTCTGATACCATGTACCAAAAAAAAGTGAATTATTTTCTGAATGATATTTCTTTGTAAATAATTGTCTGTGTATAAGTCTATATATATATACAAAACAGTTGAGCTATAAAGCCCTTTATTAGGCTTGAATCAAGAACAATTGATATGTCTTGATTCAAACCAGCAATGTTAAGACATGCAACATGTACAAAATAGGCTATATGTTAACATCTAGAAAAATCAATTGAAGGACTTGGTCTTATACCTTATTCAAGGAACCAAATCTTATCGTATCTATCGAAATTACGTTCAAAATATCCATCTCATAACATAAACAAAAATAGTGCTAAGGTTCAGTTGTGGAAAAGCCAGAGAAATTCTACAGGAATAGCTACATAGCTGGAATAAAAATAATAATAGTTAATATTAATGAGCATCCATATTATAACATCAACACCACTTGAGTACAAGAAAGACTCTTTCTGGCACTGGTGTTTCTTGATGAAAGAGAGGAATATGTATGTCCTATATATACTGAATAACAGGCCTGATCTAATAAACAAAACCTGGTAAAATGGTAAAGCACCATTTCTAACTGTAATCAGCCAAATAACTGACTGAAGTACACTTTGAACTAGCTCAACTCTTTGCTCTCTCAATTCCTTAACAGCTAAAATTCCCAAAAAAAAAATATCAGGACAAACTTCAGGTAGCAGAGGCTTCCAAATACATAGCAAGCATTTGAGGCATGATTCAGAGTGGGCAGATGAATGAGTTTTCTGTCAACATGGCAGAAGGCGTAGAGTACTTATCTACGTCTTCTTCCAAAAAGCTCATGTCATTGTTAATGGGGAAATCCAACAGCATCTGTAATGCACTGTCCGATGAATCTTCTAACTCATCAGAGCTTGAGGTATAATACCCAACCATTATCTCTTCAGGGTAGGATTTGCAACTCTTGCACTCATTATCTTCATTTTGATTGCTTCCTGCAATTGAGGATCCCAGTAAAATGGGGCTAATCTCAGTTGTAGTGGCTGAGATTGATCCACATTTTGTGGATGAAGATGCCTGAGAAACTGGACTCTGGCATGCAGTTTTATCCTCCCTATTGAACTTTCGAAATGATTGTCCAATTTCTGAGTTCCAAATGCGAAGAAAATAGTCAGAATCGGTTTTTCCCAGAGGAATTGGATTGAAGAGTGATGACTCCCTTGAAAGCCTGGCCTCAGCTTCAAGCCTAGCACTCTCCCATTGTGCCATGTGGCGAGTGATAGGGGAGGCAGGTGCTTTTACAGTCGTAGAACAAGAGGTAATGAGCTCATGTGTTTGTGGATCAAGGCCCATGCCCATGAGTCGCTTCTTCAGGTGTGTGTTCCATAAATTCTTGATCTCATTGTCAGTTCTACCTGGTAGTTGTGAAGCAATAGTAGCCCACCTGAAAATTTTAGCAAGTGAATTAATAGGGCAGAAGGTTTATAATGCAGGTTCCAATAAATTCACTCTGTAATAGTTCTAGTTTGATTATGATATACAGCAGCAGAAGTTCGAGTTCTAGAAGTGTTAGATGTCACACAAGAAAATTGATTTTGCGAAAGCATAAAGGGAATGCAGATGAAATTATCGTTGTTGCAGCTTGTTTTGATTCTTGAATGTCGATTGTGTATGCATTACAAAACAGGACAGTTTCCAAACACCACTGTATTATTTGTTTTAACTTTCAAGTTACATTTACTTTTAATTCATGCAGATCAACCAAGCATGTGGCTTAATAACCCCTCCGAAGACAGCAGTACCCATCAGAATAATGGTCTCCTCAATGTTCTGCCATATGGTTTGTGTACTCCCTACTTTTATAGTTGATATAGTTTGAAGTCCTGCAAATTAGGACTGATTCTAATAGCCAGAGAAGTCATGATTTAAATGCAAGCAAAGGAAGCAAAATGAAGTACCGGTTCCCAAGAATGCCATGAAGCTGTATCACAAGCTTCTCTTCCTCTTGAGTAAAGGGACCACGTTTAATGTCTGGTCGAAGATAATTTGTCCACCTAAGCCGGCAACTCTTCCCACAGCGAAGAAGACCTGTACAAAAAGGAAACCCATGATTTATAAAACTAGGGAGTTGATGTTGCCGTGGATATCTTGAACAGTCTAGTAAATTTTCCCTATAGAGTTGCAGATTGGCTTTCAAAAGGAAGCACTATCATTGGATTTTTAAAATACATACTAAGAAATTAGAGACATACAAACAACTATAATGAACTTACAGTAACACAAGCAAACATAGTAATCACATCAAAAGACAAGTTCATATAAACGTACGGGCATAATCGTTTTTATATTAAAATTACTTGGAGAGATTCAAAGAAAGCAAGTCATTTACAAAGATGACAAACGTAACAGATGGCCATAATAGCATGACAACTCTGTTTCCTTGCTTTTCTTCAGTTTTTTCAGCAACCAGACAGCAGGGTGCTAACCCAGTAACCCTATCAGTAAACTCTGGCAAATTTGTTTCACTGGTATGGTATATGTGAAGCATATGGAACTATAGAGGTTTACTCCAACACCCCATTGATGAGCATTCTAATTAGAAACACTAAGAGGTCATATACCATACCAAAATGTGGCAACTCGCAAGGAAATTAGAAATCACATGTCTCAGTCTTTTCCTTATTCATACAAAGCCAGTTTTCTCAAATTTTAGATAGATTCTAGTACAACACAAGCAGAGCAAGGAGCATTCAATAAAACAGAAGTCAAACTATGGCAATGATTCGCATTTTCAACAACACCACTACTTAAAAAGCACTTATCAAATTTAAATGCGATGAGTTTACTTAGTTAGATGTTCGACACGAAGTCAAGTCTCAAAGCGAGTCTATAGCATCTTACTAGCACCTTGAAAGTGCTGAAATGCTTTGGAAAGAAAAAAATGAATTGGAAGTTGTTTTTCTTGCTCTCAGAGTCAGAGCCCAACAAATGCAAAAATGAATCAACTTTTACTTCCAAAGCAAGGAAAGCGTTTCCACAAGTTTCATCAGGCAATGACTAGCCAAATAGTACCACCATAAAGTAGGAACACTCAAACCTGCAAGCTTGGGGAGAGACCTCCAGCTCCCATGCCCACCATTTTTCTTGATAAAATCAACAAGAATCTGATCCTCCTCAGGAGTCCATGGCCCTTTCTTCAAACCCTTCTTGTCACAACAAGGTGCCCTTCCCATATCCCTTCACTCACTAAACACCAAAACAACCCAAAAGCCCCAGTGTCAGTCAGACTCCACCACCACAAAACACTAACAAATAAAAGATCCAAGAAGACCCTTTAAAGGATCAACACCACTACCACAAAACACCAAAAACTTAAGACCCAATAAAACTCCCCAGACCTTAAGACACCACCAGTAGCAAACACCAACAGTCCAACACATACAAGCGCCAAGAAACACGTTATAAAGCCAGAAACTTTCAGAGGAAAATTGCAGAGAGAGAAGCTATAAATGCTAAAAACACTTATGACAGTATATTTCTAAGGGTAATTCGAAAGTAGCAATAAATGTTGTGGGCTTGCAAGGACGATTATCAGCGAGTTTTAGGCTGGCTTTTGCAATAAATGCTAGGTACAGAGACATTGAGAAATTGAATCATCATTGAGAAAATTTTGCACAAAACAATGTTAAGAGAGTTAATGGATTCGCTTCTTTTTTTGAGGTTTTCAATTGCACAGAACTGCTATGAGAGAGAGAGAGAGACTGCACTGTAGAAGCTGATAGTGAAAGCATTTATGGTGCAACTTACTATTCTAACACAGTAGACAGAAAGGGTTCCAAAGAGAGAGAGAGAAACATTAACTCACCGACAATGACATGCATAGTACGGACACACCATGAAGTTACTTGTCATGCTCCTTGATAAATCTGAATTTATAATCTTTTTCTCTATATAGGATTCATAATTTTGGTGGGACTTTCTCAATTTTATTGCCAAGTTACCTCATTTGATCAATTAGAAAACCAGGAGTGCAAAAGCAAAAAAGCTGTTTTCTTTTATAGTCTCGTAGAACTTTTGTTAATTAGTCTTTCTTCTAATAAAGTGCTTGATCCTTGATTTTTAAAAACTTTGTTTGGTTAGAGAGAAATGTAAACTGAACCGAAAAAGAAACAAAAACAAAAACAAAACCGATGTGTACTGTTATAGCTTCTCTGTGCTCTCTTTCACATGATGGATTTGAAAGAACATTGAGAGAGTTAAAGCTCTAGTGGGTGGGTGAGAAATATCGACCTTTGAACATGCAAAGAGTTGGCACGTGACCAAAGAAGGAAGAACACGCTAAGCGTCTTACAGCGGCGCGTGTCAATCATTTGTACAAGCGCCGCTGAGAACTGTTTGTCATTTTATGATTTTTTTTTTTTTTTTTTTTTTTTGCATGAGAAAAGTGGGTTCGGTTTATGTTTGATTGTTGAGAGTGGGAAGGACACAGTTGCAGCAAATAGTCAAAGAGATGTCAAAGTAGGTAACATGGCAACTTCAATCTATGACGCTTATAATAAATGTGGTCAATTGAAAAACAGAGATTCCAATAAACGTTGCTATTCTCGTTTGTTTGTTTGACCAACAGCTCTACATTTGTAAAAATATATGTTCTTCTTATCTATATGCAGAAATATATTTAAAAATATATAATAAAATGTATAGTATAATTTATATATATATAATAAATATTATTAGTGGTTATTTTTATATTTTGTTAACTTTTTAAAAAATTTAGGAAGATATTATCAAGTATAAAATGTAAATTGTTCATGTTTTTTTAATTATTGTGAAGCACTTTTTTATTTTTTTATTTTTTACGATTCATTATTCTAAACTCTTTGGTTTTGTACTTAATAACTCACTTGGATGAATATGTATGATGCGGTCCTACATTTAATTCTAAAATTAAAAAATAAAATTCTTTAAAAATAAATCTTTTAAGACACATAGCGGAAAATTGAAACTCTAATTTAAAATTTAAATTTAAATTCCTCCCCTCTTCATCTATTATTATATATATATATATAGATATATAAATTGCAATCAAATACACACTAAAACAATAAAATAGCAAGCACCCAATTTAAATGTGATTCAGCTAACTTTTAAGTTTGTAAACCGAAATTCACTATCAATAATAGAGGTTTCAACCGCACAACAACAACAAAAAACAAAACAAAAAAAAAAAATAATCCAAACAAAATTTTAATACATACAAAAGGTGCCCCACACTAATACAATAGGCAAAATTTAGTCTTTAATGCAATACTTCAAATTCTGTCACACACCAGCAAAATTACACCAATATTTTATTTATAGGAACTTGCACACTTCTCTACTTCTTTTTCTTTTTTAATGCGAAACTGTCAGTTTTAAAAAAGAATTATTATCCTTCTAAGGTCGACGGGGGATTCCAAAACCAATAATGAATTCTCTGAACTTCTCCCATCATTGATTGAACTTAACAGGAAGAAAAGATACACTTGCTAAAATGGCATTACCAAAATGATAAGGATTCAGATCCTCTGGTTTGGAATTAAATTCTTAAAATGTATTTTGGTTTGGATTCAAATTCTTTGAATTTTTCAAGATACTCTATCAGTGGATTTTTTTTAATCCTAACCATTCTTTTATGATTTAAGGGTTTAAATTCTACTATGTCTTTTTTTTTTTTAATCTAAATTTTACTATGTCAAGCATTCTATTAACAATACTCTTAAAATAATAAAATAATGTTACAAACAAAATAATTAAAAGTATCGTTAGTAGAATGCTGATATAGCAGGATCTAGACAATTAAATTATAAAAGAGTGGTTATAATTTAAAAAAACCTATTGATGGAGTGCCCTAAGAAATCTAAAGGATCTAAATCCGGACCAAAATACATTTTAAGAATTTAATTCTAAACTCATCCCATTTATATTTGAGAGACCTAAATTCGTACCAAACTTGTGTCTTCAACGTAAGTAAGGTCGAAGAAGAAATAATGGTTTTTTTTTAAAGAGCAAAAAAAAAAAAAAAAAAAAGACAATGTAGTAATGTACACTTGGTTATATAAAAACCCTAGTTTCGTGTAGATAAAATTAATAATAGGGGTATTATAATAATTTATTTGTATAGTCCAGTAAGGTGAAAAGTACCTAAGCTGTAAAACTCAAACATTTCCCAATCGATAGCAGTTTTAAAATTTTGAACCCCAAATCCATTTTTAAAAAATCCCAAACCTTTATTATTAATGTTGAGTACTCAGGTTGGGTCGAAAACCTATTGAAATCAATCTATTGCCCTTCCTATTAAAAAATTGTTGTACTTGTAAATACTCTTCCAGCTCTACTGTAATTACAAAACAAACACTTCATTGATAAATATTGTCAAAACTAATTTTTGCAACAAAAATGAAACCTAGTTTTAGTTTTCTGCCACTCTATTTGATTTTGTACATTGAAAGAAAAATTTAAGTGAAATTTAGTATAAATTTAATCCTAAATTATTTTTGGGACTTACACAAACATCATATTTTAGTTTGATAGATGATTGAATTGAAGTGCAAATCAATTTTTATATATATATATATATATATATTAAAATAGGGACCTCACGCGGGAGTGCATGAGATCCTGCTATGTGGCACTTTAATTTTGCATTTAACCTTTTTTTACCTCTTTTCATTAAGTTTTTTTACTGTTACCTAGAAGTTTATGTTAACTTATTTTTACCGTTATCTCATTAATCTATCATTAATTACCTAAGCTTACACCACACCTTTCTCTCTTCTTCATGTCTTTAAACATGCCCACTATTTTAGTATTAAAAAAAAAGCTATATATATATATTAAGAACTAATAGTGATAACTAATCAGATAAGGCCCATGGGAGAAATAGAGAAACACAAAAATGTTATGGATTGTTAAATAAAACACATTGTTTCACTATTATCAAAAATAAAAAACCTGAGATTGACAAAACATTTGTAAATCTAAGGGGCCGTCACCTCCTTCATACTGGCCTCCCACCACCATCAAACCACCAAAACCCCTACAAGTAATTTTTTTAAAAAAAAAATTTCTTTTTAAATTAGTGGCTTAAACATTGGTTGGATAATTTTTATTTTTGGTATATAAGTAGAGAGAATAATTGATGCACAATGTAAAGCTATATTCTATAATGGTTTTAAATTATCCATAAGAAACATGCATACGCATTAATATTTCAAAATGTATATGTTTCTTTAGTCTAATTTAATTTAATTTTTTATAATATATATATATATATACACAACATTTTCCAAAACCATCATATATAAAATATTACAAAATTTTTTGTGCATTGCACATGAACATACTAGTAATGTTTAATTAGTTTTCATTTTTCTTTTGTTTATATTTTATTGACACTATAAATAGGAATTAGTTTTATATTAATTCAGTTTTGAATATTAAAATATTTCTTATTTAAAAAAAATTAAAAAACCAAAAGATTCATTCATTAACTCCCTAAGCATGGAATTCTAGTTCATCCGTGGAACTGACATTTATTTAGCAAATGGGAGATAGGCAAAGCTTGCAGTGCACTAGAACACTATATGGGACATGATATAGACATGTAACCAATTTTAAACACAGATCACATTGAGTTCAACACATTGGAATACCGATGCAAGCCATATCCAAAAATGAACTTTGCTTTTAAAGCATGTGACTTGCCACTTGGCATTTATGATTTGGTGTATGCAGCTAATTCGCTAAAATCGACCAAACTCGCCAGGTTGGGTTGTTTTTAGAGCTTGATGAGTTGGGTTGGATTACAAAAAAAAATATATTATATAATTAATAAAAATTTTAAAATAATCAGCTATTCCTATCGTATATAAAAATTAATTAGTTCACATAAACCCTAGTAAATTACTATTATTATTTAATCATTATTAGTGTTATTTACCTTTAAAGAATTATATTGATACTAATTTTTAAGTTTTTTAAATATATTTATATTTATATTTTTTTTACTCATTTAATAATAATAATAATAATAATAATAATAATAAATTTATCTAATCATGGAGTATATACCACAGTCCACATAGATGAGGGCTGAAAATGAAGATACCGATTCGCTTTATAAAAATATTTATTCAACCCAAAAAATAAAGTACATTTGCCACCCGGTTCGCTATTAATGAACTACGTATTTCGATTTTCGTGTGGATTAGGGTTTGTTCTTTTTTCTTTTTCTTTTTCTTTTTTTTAAATTGAACATTATATATTTGTTCAATTATGTTGTCGGCGAGTCATAAGTATTATTACAATAATTCAGATATAGCCCAGCCCACGTGCATTGTATATCTGTTTTATTTCTTCTTTGTCCTCGGCTATTTATTATTGTGTGCCTGTAGACCACCCAGACGATTTTTGTACTCAGGGGTTGAAGTAACTTTTTTTTTTTTTTTTTGAGAAAGGGGGTTGAACCGTTGAAGTAACTAGTAATACTAATATGTAGGACATTCCTTAAAAAGATTAAAAAAATAAAAACAACAAGAAGAAGAAACTATGGTGTGCTCTTAACGAGCTCAAAGGTTTTTTGGTAAGGAGGAAATTTCATTAGAGAAGCTCAAAGTTGATAACTGCAAAGCAAATAATATTAATTATGACACATTTTTCTAAATGAAAAATATAATACCGATAGCATAAATTCAAAGCTGAAATCCAATTTAGTCTTTGATATTTATTTCAATTCTCAAAGTAATTCTTCTTCTCCTCCTCCACTTCTTCTTCTTCTTCTTCTTTTAGCTTTTTTTTTTTGAAAAATGCAACATCCTCAACATCTTTACAACAAATATTAATTAACAAGTTTTACTTTCATCACTTAAATTTTTTTTTCTTTTTTTTTTGTTGGTCTTGTCAATTTATTCTCTTTTAAGTCAATCTAGGCACTACCCTAAACCTGTTAGTAAATGAAGATATTTAAACTTTTTTTCCCATTAAAAAAAATACCCATTAAATAACATCTATTAAATATCCTATCTCATAAATGTTTTCTATTATATTTTTATTTTTATTTTAAAAAATGTTTAAACAATATCATTTACTAACAGATTTGGATTTAAGGAATAGATTGACTTATTCTTTACAAATTAAAAAAATTAACTGGACACAAATTAAATATTAGAGACCAAGTTGACAATTGAAGTACAAATCAATTAACTGAATTAAACTTTAGTAAAATTCAAAGTGATTGTGTTCTCCATATTTGTGCTTAATTAAATTTTACTTCTTGAAAAAATAAATCAAATATCCTTTAGTTCGTACCCTTAAAACACTTGACACAATAATTATACTCTTTGCTTCCCAAGAAGAAACATAAAAACACAAAAATAATGATGATCGACAGCAAAAGGCACAAGAACATGAAGAGTTATTAATCAGGAATGGCTTGGTGTATTATTTATTATAGGCCGGACTGCATGCAGGCATGCAGCCCCATTGTCCTTTCTTATCTTCATCCAATTTTATTTTATTTTTATTTTTTTTAACGAGTTAATCAATTATTCCTATACCGGAACAGCAATAATAATGAGTAGCTCTATAATTATCCAAAAAGAAGTAAAAGAATACACGAAATCTTACTTGGGCTAACCCAAACCATGGCCCCAAACAAGAGTCCTTCATGGGACGGGGCAATACCTGGCCGAGCTCCGTCCGTAGTAAGAATATATATGCTAATTGAGATCAGGAAACCCGGTCTGTGCCAAGGAAATCCTCAACTCAAATCAGAATGTTATTCAAAAAGAAAGGCAGAGTAATTTTGATTTCTTTCCTTTTTAATTTATTTTAGTTTTTCTGCAGTACATTCGAACCAGGAGCCATTATATTCTTATCCTACTTGGACACTATTTTTTCCAGTTTTCGAATACTCTTACCATGCACAGACTGGTCATTTGTCAACCTGAGGAACATAAGCCCATCTGCCACCGGCATGATTGTACCAAAAAAGAGCTATAGGGGAAAGGAAAAAAAAAAAAAAAAAAGTCATGGATTTCTTCCGCAAGGTACACCCTTCAACGGTTCAACAGCAATTAAACTAGAATAAGAGTAACATAGCATGAAACCAATCTGTTAATAAAATCTAAGTCAACTCTGAACTGGACCCAGGAATCTACCCGGGATTTATAAGCCAATCTAAAACTCCATATCCTGTTAAAGTCTCAGGGAAATGCAAATCCAGAAACTAATAAAAGCAATCCAAGGAAACGCCTTCCTCATCAACAGAGACTTTTACCCACAATACATAACTTCCCTCGAATGCGTCCTCTATACTGAAGATACCTTCATGACAGGACAGCATCTGAAGAGAAAAGAAAATACATTATTAATTTCCAAGTAACAATCAGTAAAATAGTCTAAAATCATAGCACTCCAAGAAACCTAATTTGGGAGGCCAATCTAGCATCAAGCAAAAAGCTCACAATAAAAAATGCCAAGTATCTAGGAACAAGCTTATGTTTGACATTTTAGTATAATCATTATTTCCAGTTGAGGAAAGACAACGAGATAATAATGAAGAGAAAGTGTCAGACTATCATTCAGTAACAAAATTAGAATAAAAGATATAAGCAAGCTTGAGCACAATTTCTGAGACACATAGCACTAAATTGACAATTAGGATACATCAGTAAGATGTATGCTTCACTCACCATCGTTGACCACTAGAGCAAGATATCTACCAACAATTATCGGCAATAAATTGCCTGATCAATATGTGGTGGAATTTGCTTTATCTCGGTCCCAAGTTCTTGCTCAATCCTGTACCTATATGGGAAGAATATGTGGAAATAAATAAATCCTGAAACCGCCAATAAATAACTTCCGGTAAACATAATTTTTTTTTTTGATAAGTAACTTCCGGAAAACATAAATATAATAACATAAAACAGACATACAAGTTAAAGCGGTCCTCATATGTGATCAAATTCACAGCTAAACCAAGGTGCCCAAACCTTCCAGATCGACCAACCTGCATGTAAGATATCAGTAAGCATAGAACATGCAACTGGATAAAACTACATGAGAAATATATTCTACATACCCTGTGCAGATATGTTTCCGAGTTCTTTGGAAAATCAAAGTTAATAACAACATTGACCGCTTGAATATCTATTCCCCTTGTAAATAGATCTGCCATTTCACCCCGCCAAAAAAATATATATTAGAAGAAACACTAAATAATTGAAGTACAAAACAAATGGCAAACAATATATAAGAAGAAGTAAAGAAACAAATTTGTTGCATATTCAGCCAACATATGATATTTAAGATGGGTCATATTAAATCTAACTGTTGACAACACCAATGTCATTTTACCTTCCAGCATAGGAAGCAAATTCACCAATTAAATGAAATCATCCCCCCCCCCCCCCCCTCCCTTCAACCCAAAAAATAAAATAAAAAATAAAAAATAAAAAATAAAAAGGCAGGGGGAGAACCAACTGCTGCATATCACAACTGACGCCAAGTCTATTCGATCTCTCTAAAACCAAGGTTCAATAAGATGAGACTAGATCTCAAAAGAACTTAAGTATACACGGGTATCAGTACAAATATAGGCTTCTCATCAGTTGAAAAACAAAACATGGAAGCCAAAATACTTTGAAAGTTATGAAACATAGAGAAAAAATCATGTTGGTTGGAACAATTAACAGAAAAATAGGGAATGGAGAGAAATGGTTTGGGAGGATAACCATAACAGCCACATGACTGAATAATTAAAATATCATACCAGTACAAACAAGATTCCTGCATGCACCATTGCGGAAATCATGAAACACTCTGTTACGATGGTCTTGCAGCATCTTTGCATGAATATAAAAACAAGAATAGCCAAGTTCTGTAATTTTCTTGGCCAACAGTTCAACCCGATTCACTGAATTGCAGAAGATGATTGATTGGTTTATTTGCAGCTGGGAGAAAAAAAAAATCCATTATTATATCATATTCATATATAGAAGGAAACAAAGAATGTGTGCATAAATAGTTCATATGAAACAAACCTTGGAGAACAGAGTGTTTAGGCAGTGGACTTTCTGTCTTTCTTCAACGAAAGCATAAAATTGTGTGATACCCTTTAGAGTAAGCTCATCCATAAGGTTAATTACATAAGGTTTTTGAAGATATCTGTCTTTAAAGTCCTTGACTGTAACAGGAAATGTTGCTGAAAACATCAAAATTTGACGACTTGTAGGCAAAAATCGAATCAGCTGCTCTACTGAAGGTTGAAATTCCGGGGACAAAAGCTTGTCAGCCTAGAGACATTAATGAATACATCTTTAGAAGCTTGTAGTTCATGACGTGTTTAAACCAACCAAATTGCATGTAAAAGAAGAATCAAATAAGAACACCACCAATGTCATAATTTTATTCCACAAGTCAGATTTGAACTAGAACAAACAACTAAAGAGGCCAGGAGGAAATGTACATAATCAGGGATAAAAAAATAATAATAAAATTCACTTCACAATCATAATGTGTAAATGTTCACCATAAAGAAGCTACATCAAGTAGGAACTAAAGCATTTTATTTCTGATGTAGCTGGTAGAATCTGAGCCATTTGAAATATTAAAAACTGTAACACTTAGGTCTCGTTTGGGAGGAAGGAATGGAATGAAATGGAAAGAAAAATTTTATAATATTTTTCTCTTCCCTTGTTTGGGAGTTTTAATGGAAGGAATGAAAAGTTCATTCTCTCTTTTGGGAGTTTAAGTGAGAGGGAATGGAATGAGTAAGAGGGAACACTAATTCCTCTCTATTCCCTTAAAACCTCAAACTTTCATTCTCTCCGAAATTGGGAGGAATGAGAGGGAATGAAATTAGATTTAATGATTTTTTTACTAAAACTCCCAAAATATTCCTATATATTCAATCCTTTAGTTTAAAATAAGGGTCTAATAGTAATATTGGTATAAAATGATTTCATTACATTCTCTCCATGTTACTCCCAAACAAGATTACTTACATTTTATTTATTTTCATTCCTTTTCATTCCTTAATTTTAAAACATCCAATCCAAGTTACTTAATTCCATTTCATTTCCCTCATTTAAATACATTCCATTCCTTTCCATTCCTTTCCATTCCGTTGAGCTCATTCCATTCCATTCCCTTATGAACTCCCAAACAAAGCCTTATAAATGTTTGTATATTTTGAATATGCAAAACCGCTAGTTCACCTATCAAATTGACAAAAACGTGCTGCACATTTATATATGTTCAGACACATTGAATACAATTATAGTGAGAGTATAAAAGAAAAGAAGATAAAGAAGGATGAAATAAGCTTTAGAAAACCATCACATGCATTTTTTAGACAGAAAATGAACAATAAATAAAAAATAAAAAACTATTGCCAACAAAACTGAAACATCAAGTATTTACCTCATCCATAACAAGCATAGAACAGTCCTTCAAAATGCAAACACCTTTTTTTGCAAGATCTAAGATTCTTCCTGGTGTTCCAACAAGTAAATGAACTGGTTGATATAAACGCATGATGTCATCCTTTAAACTAGTACCACCTGTAGTAACCATAACTTGGATTTTCAAATGCTTGCCAAGCTCTTTACACACTTGTGATGTTTGAAGAGCTAACTCTCGAGTTGGAACAAGAATAACAACTGCATGAAAAATAAAATTTCAAGTAAATACACAAAATGAAGACAATTCAACCATCAAAATAAATTAAAAATCTGTAATAGCTCAAGCTGTGTGATGAAGATGACAATAGCAATCTCAATCATGCATCAAAGGTTCCACATTCTTGTCTTAAATTAGCACAATAGCCATTGTCATTTGACCGAAACTACAAAATGCTTTGCAAGTAGATGTATTCAGATACTGGTGATCAAACCTTGAATAACATTGTTATCTTGATCAATCTTTTCCAATGCAGGAATGCAAAACGCAGCCGTCTTCCCAGTTCCATTTTTTGCTCTAGCAAGAATATCACTCCCAGTTAAAGCAATTGGAATACTTTCTTCCTGAATAGGAGATGGCCTTTCGAACCCCTTCTCGTATATTCCCATAAGCAACTCACGCTTCAGAAAGTAATCCTCAAATTCATTTCCCTTAGTTGCTGTCACATCCTGATGGAAAAGATTAATATGACCTTATCAGGCTAATTTGAAGATTATAATCTATATGGTCAACCACTATACAGTACCATTCATTATCCCTTGTTGCTAAATACCAAAAATAAGAATTACCAGATCCAATAACTTCAACAAAGAAAAAAGGCTTATTATTAGTGCATAGCATATGTTGTTCAGTGCCAGAAAACCATGAGACAAGATCAACTTCTGACAATCTTCAACACACAGAAGGAATGTTTATGAAGTTATTTAAACTTTGGAAACAATAATTTTAGCAGGTATTTAATAACTTTTACTCATGTACAGAAATCAAATTATTCAAACCCAAAAACCAATAAAATTAGTACGTGATCATTCCTTTTTTGTGTTTACATGAATAACACAAGAATGAAACTATCTTTCACACAAACAGCAGGGTAAAACCCTTTCCTATTCAAGTAGACGCAAAACAGGTTAACATCCATGTACACCTTTAATGTTGCAAATTAATTTTAAAAAATTCTGTTCCCAGCAGACAAGGGCTCTGGCTTCTGTGGGGTCTAAAGAGGTGGTAGGCAGGCAGCATTAACCCCAAAGGTTGATTCCCAAACTTGACTCCTGACACACCACTTGGGTGGAGGGCACTTGCAATCACACTAAAGTCCAATGTCTATTGTAACAAAGAATACTATTAATAATTAACCACAATAACATCAAAACTTTTCAAAATATATAATAATAATAATAACAAACCTATGTTTCCATTCTAAAGAAAAATATTGAAAATAAATTCAGAAGTTCTGGACCAAACAAATAATTCGGTTATAAAAATGTAGTTTGTTACTTAGTGTCAAGGCCTTCCAACCAGTGAAGGTAATGCATATACACATGCATATTCTCTGTCAACTGTCAAGCAACTTCACTGACAGGGAAACTTATCCAAGATATGGAAAAACATACAGTAAAGAGACTTGTTGAAGTGATGTATAAACTTGGCAGGGTGTTTTATTCAGTCCATAGATAAAGTAGTGTGCCAAAGTAAACTGAAACAAATTTCCATCTTGTCATCTAAATTACATGGATCCTTTTAAAGATTAATTTCCACAACCATGTATCCATGCATAAATACCACAATCAACCCAAGTAAATGGGAGCAAAACAAGAGCAGGAAACTAATAAGAATACAATGCATTAAATTCAAGCATCCAAAGTTCTCTAAGTACATAACTGTTTAATGCTTTATAATAATTAATAACAAACGCATACACAATCATACCTCGGTTCTGAAGCGTGTATCAGGTGGTGGTATCTTTAGCCTTGCCTTCCAATCTTGTGAGCTAGAGAGGGGGAAAAAATAGGATCATCATTAATGTAAACTATATGCTGTAAGATATACAATTTGCAGAAAACAAAACAGAGAGGATTCGGCAAACAATTGAACATCAACATAAATAATAACATATGGAATAGAAAGCAAATCTTTTATGTTCACTACTTAGCCCCAATACAAAAATTCCAATGTAAAAATTAAAAGCACTTGTGCATCAGCTTTTTGTAAAATCAAGGGCAACGTGAAAGATGCTCGATATAAAACACCTTGGGAAATTTTATTTATGTGAAAGATGCTCATTATTGATTTGCAACCTGTTTTGAGTGGTCTCGAGTTTGGGGCTTTACTCATTGTACCTCTGTTTTAGAGTTTCATGATTCTATTAGCTTTGCTGTGTAATTTTTTAAGACCCTTTGTGTTAATCATCGTGAACATAGATTGTTTGCTTTTTCTTCAATAAAGCATTTATACTTGTCAAAAAAAGAACAAATGCCTTATCCTCTACAAGTAATAAGACACCAATCAACTCTTATCCAACAAAAAAGCAATGATGAACCTAGTTGCACAATACTTCAGTCATACTATAAACTAAACCAGACCTCACCAGCAGCGTGACGTTGTAATTCTTACTACAACACACACTGAAGGACAAAATTTACAAGAAAAATTACTCACACAAGGAGTGGATTCATATTTACAAATAATATCATATCTTTATCAAAATGGGCTACTGTGTCATGGAAAATGAGACTTTGTAAGAGTCCTCTTCAATATAAATAAAATTTATAATCTTTATAAATACCATATACATACATACAAAATAGCAGAAAAACAAAAATTGTTTCAGGGACACTTCTTTCTAGATTTAGATGGCCCAGGCACAAGTTGCACCAGGTCCTAGTCTGCTTTGGCTATTGACCTAATTTTCTACTAAACTCCCAGGGTTCCTTCACATGTTGCATAATCCATATATACTACCAAGAGTTGGCAAAAATTACAGTATAACACATTCAGCCGGGACAAAACACCAGTTGTATTAGCTCAGAACGAAATCCACGACAGAAGGGAGCTAGTAATGGGTTTTCATTACAAAAAAAATATATTAATAAAAAAAAAAAAATTTAATTGTCCCCCTTAAAACATTAATCCACCAATCATATGATATGGTCCTTGAGGCAGACCACTTCCAATCACGGATAATAGCTCCTTACAATATCTTTTTTTTGATAGAAAGCTCCTTTACAATATCTAAGTTTCTGACATGTCAACTCCAGCCAAACACCCACTCTATACATAAGAGGGTCCTATTACAAAATAAAAACCATTATACATATTTATCAAAAACAGATTTATAACACATACAAGGTGATTAGACTAGGAGCTAGCAAGCACGACTACATACTTCAAATTAGCATCCATATCTGATACAAATCTGGCAAGAAACCCACTTCTCTCTCTCTCCCTCTCTATCTCTAAGTGAAACTAACCGCTTCTTACTTAGTTGTGTTATTTAGACATAATTTACACCTTTTATCAGTAGTTACTTATCTTTTGATACTTTATTTACTTATATATATATATATATATATATATATATATATTGATTAACTAAAGTATCAACATATCTATTTTGTCTCAAATTATATACCTATCTCATATTTGTCTCTAGATGTCTAGAAGTTTATCAAAGTAGTGAAGTGAAAGCCTCACCCATAACAAAGGCCTCAATTCCGCATTCAAATGACACTATAGATAATCCACTCCACCACCACAATAACAAACTCATAGCAAAACAGTATTCCTCGGCCAATATAAACAACTTGAGTATACACATCCAGCACCATAATTTCCTTCATTTTCACCCGGAAATGTCCATTTCCACTATCATTTTCAAAATTCCGACATTTCAACTAAAATCGCAAAGTTCTCATTTCTACCCTTCTAATTCAACTATTTCCATCAACATTCTCATCATCCAAACACACAAACACAGCTATTTACATCAATTCAAAAGAAACATACGCACCTCGAGTCAACGGCCTCCGACTGCACGGTCTTCTCAACCTCATCGACACTCGAATCTACACCGCCCAATTGGCTTCTCCTAAGCCAATGTTGTTGTTGTTGTTGTTGTTGCTGCTGCTGCTGCTGTTGTTGCTGATGCTGCTGTTGTTGCTGATGGTGCTGTTGCTGTTGCTGGTGGTGCTGTTGCTGTTGATGATGATGGTGCTGCTGTTGTTGTTGTTGGTGATGCTGATACTGCTGGTTCTGCAACATGCTCCTCTGCACGTACTGTTGCTGCGGATTCCTCGACTGGAACGGCGGGTTCGCGTTCATGCCGCCGCCTCGGCCCGCGCCGCCCATCCCCGGCGGATACCTCCCTCTATTGTTGTTCATTTCACCGATTCAAAGTTCCAAACCCCAAAAAATCGTCCCCAAACAAAAATATCGGGTCGAAAAATCTAGGGTTTGTTCGGAAAAAACCAAAAACTAAAAGAGGAAAAAAAAAACTAAAAATCTAGGGTTTCCGGGTGGTAAGGATCGAAAATTAGAACAAAACCGTGAGCGTTTTGAAAACTCTTTTTGTGCTAGAAATTCTCTAAAATAAAAAAACCTAATTACACAGAGTTTCTAGGGTTCCACAATGGCAGGATCGCAAATAAGAAGCGAAAAATGAGGGTATAGAGACTGCGCTGGAGGCAAGATTCGAAGTCTGATATGAGGTTCAGAAGGCTAGGGTTTTCTCGGTGTCGGGATCGTAAATACAAGGAAAGTTCCGAAAACTGTTTGGAAATGATAGAGATTCAAATACGAAGCAGAAAAATTAGGGTTTATAGCAAAACCATGAGTGATTTGGGGCTGGGTTGGAGCGTAAATTAGGAGCAAAACCGTAGGCTGAATTTGAAGAGATCCAGATCGAAAAAAAGAAAAAGAAAAAAAAAATAGAAAGAAAAAAGAGAGGATGTGGCTTTATTTATATGGGAGAGTGAGAGAGAAAGAGAAAAAAGGAATTTTGGTTTTGAATTTTGAAGATTGATGAAGAAAGTGAGGAAATAGTAAAGAGAAGAGCAGAGCGAATAGAGAAGACAAAGAAGAAGAAGAAGTACTGACGATGATTATAGCGTCCACAGCAAGTGAGTAACCAAAAGGGAGCCTAGGGCGTCAGACTCTCACAGACCAACAATTTTGTTTTTTTCTAATTTTCTCTATTCGCCTTTGGCCCCATTTTTTTTGTTATATTCTTAAACCTACCGATTCTCTTGGGGTTTTTTTTTTTTATTAAATATATCGTTCTCTTTCAATTTTTTGGTTAAAATATATTGGATTATATAAAAATTGAAATAAGTCTATGGACAAAACTTACATACAGTACCTTAGGTGCTGTTTATTAGGTTCCCCTCTTAAGATTCTGCCATGTGGCTACTTAACTTAAAAAATACACTTTCATTAATGAGAAAAAAGCCATATGGCAGAATTTTAAGAGAGGAACCTAAGGAACAGCACCTAAGTACTGTACCTAAGTCTTGCTCTAAGTCTATTACTTACTAATGCTGCCTCACCACCGGCGAGCAAGTTTTCCACCACAGCCGGTGGAAAATAAAAGTTATGAGAGCAGAGTTTAGATTTAGCCCGTTTTGCCCGTATATTAGCACATTGGTTGGCTTTTGTGAATATGTGATCGATTTGTATCTCTTTGTTTGTTTCAACAATGATGTTTTCTAGAAAATGAGTTATTTTCTTAAAAGCATTTTCTATGAAACTATCTAATTTTCTAATGTTTGGTAGTAACTTTAAATGAGTTGAAAAACAACCTCCTAACTTCCCTTATTTAGCTTGCTGTGAAATAGAGTTGTTTTCCAACAAAATTTAATGGAAAACAATCTCTAAAAATAAGCCATACTTTTTATATTGACCAAAAATAGTTTTCCTTTGACTCATCTTTTTTTTTTATGCTACCAAATACTGGAAAATAAGAAAAACTATCTTTACACCAAGTTTTCCATTGAAACAAACGGAGCGTTAAAGAAAACTTATTAGAGGATTCCTGAATTAAAGCATGAATCTCTTGCTCAATGGTGTGTGAGCACATCCACTTGAGCAAGATCAAAGCACCACAACAACAATATCCATCCAACAAATCTGCCCATCAAAAGGGAGAGCATCAATAATAGCATTAGGTAATAATTGGGATCAGTTTTTAATTCAGTCATTTATATTGTGTTTTTTTTTTAAAGTTTAATGTATTTTTTATTTAGTTTATTTTGTATAGTTTTGTCCAATGCTATCGTTAATTTTAGTATTTTTTTTTACTTTTCAAAATGATATATTTTTGTCAAATTTAAGATGTGGATGGGATGGAGGTGGACGCGGTGACTACATTGGAAATAATTGAAAGTTAAATTATGGGAATTTTTCTTTAAAAGAAACGAAAAATGACTAAATTGAAATAATGTCAAACTTATTTTTTTTTTGAGAAAAAATAATGTCAAACTTAGAAGGTGTTATTCTTATTTCTATTCTTGCTTATATAGTTTGGACCAATTAGAAATTAAGATTTGTTTAAAAACTTTTTAAAAAAAATCTTGACTGCACTTTTTTTTTCTTGACTACGAACTTGATTACTTTTAATAACTAAGTTGGTTTCTTTTTTTAGAGTGTTTCTACTTTGAGTCAATATATAATAGTGTAACCATGTAAATTTACACTAATATTATTCATTTTGCATTTAATTTTTTTTTTTATATATCCCGATGATAAAGGAATTGAGTGAATAATGGTGGTTGTGTATAACGAAAAAGAAAAAAAATCAAGAAATTTTTTTTTTTAATTAAATATAATATAAAATAGATAATCTAATGTATTATGTTTTGAAAAATTAGTATAAAAAATAAAAAGAATATATTCTTATATTAAAATAGATTTTAAAAAAATTGCATGAACAGTCGCAAATGCTTTTACAATCCAAATTCCTCCCCTCCCCTTCAACTCTAAGGTTTAGGTACTCGTACCTAGGAAGAATAGACCATATGGGTGGTCGACCTTAGTAACGAAGTTTTTCTATTTTAAGAACTCTGGTCGGCCTTAGTAACAAAGTTTTTCTATTTTAAGAACTCTATATGTGGTTCAAAAACTAGACTACAAAGTATAAGGGTGTTTGGTATACAATTTTAAACAATAATTTTTATTTTTTAAACAACATTACACGTATTTTTACATATTTTCTTACCAACATGTATTTTTACACATCTTTTCAAATAACAAAATACATATTTTTAAATGCATGTACCAAACAAGTACCCTGAAATGTTTTATGAACACATTTGAATGATGTAGTGTTTTAGGCATTAAAGTCACTTCTTGGTTTTACAAATCAAACAATATTTTATCATATTGAAATTTTTTTTGCAATATTCTCTATTTAGGAAGGAATTGATCGCAGGTGAAAAGAGAATCCACCAAAAGAAAAGTTACGTTTGTACTTTGTGGTACCTTGTTTTGTTTTTGGCAATGGATGAAAAGGAATAGTTTATTAGAAAAATTTTGAGAGGCATTAAAATTGTGTTACAATTTTATTTATTTATTTATTGTGTAACGTTATAGTCGCAAACTATTTTTTATAATATTTTTACAAATTGTTGACGTGATCAACCTTTTTATTGGTTTTCATCTAGGTCTACCATTAATATCACTTTTTTATTTACTAACTGTAAATTTTTTTAAAAAACATTTTATCGTCTCCCTGTATTTGTGTGTTAATATTTAGTATTCTCAAAAGATTAAAAAGTACAGTAGGTTAATCCCACATTGAAAAATGAGTATGAATTAAAAAGGTTTAAAGTTTGTGTTATGTAACATGCCTCTAGTAATAAATAAGGACAAAACTTAAATACAATACATTAGGTATTGTTCCTTAAGTTCCCGTCTTAATAAATAAGTCCAATAAAAGTTAGTAATAAATAAGTCTTGCCCAATAAATAATAATTAATAAAGTCCAACTTATTTTCCCTTTTTTTGGAATCAATTTTAGATGGAACTTACAAGTGTATTTTTGTACATCTCAAACAATTCTCTCTTTTGTCTACTATGAAACATGAATAAAATGTGAAAGTAATTCAATTGACATTTTTTGAAATTTTATATAGAGACATCTAGACTCTGTTGTTTAAATTACTTCTCTTCTAATTATTGAATTATAAAATAAAAATGTCGTTAAATTATTTTGCACACACATTTCTCTTTCATTTTTTATTTCAATCCAAGCACATTCCATCCTAGCATTTCTAAATAACATTTCATCCCCTCTCTCATTGTTGTAACTATCAAATTATTATTAAAAAAAATCATTTCAAATTTTGTAAACTTTGGCCAATTTATAAAGTTAAAGACCACATTTTCTATCTAACACTGTCAACTTTTCAAAAATATACCATATAATCGAATCTTCATTTTCTTACATCCAATTAACATATTCATTATATGGAGTTTTCTTACAAACTAGTTTGGAGGCAAGTTCATTCAACCCTATACATGGCAACTTAAAAAACTATCAATAGGTAATCTTAGTCTCATGCACGGCTTGATAGTCATGTGATTTGCTTAAATAATTTAATGAATAATGTGATTTAATACACATAAATCATCCTATACATTGTTAGGTAATGAATTAGTGGAGAAAATAAGAAAAGTTGTACAAAACACTATAGTGCTCTCCGAACTTGTGAGTATTTAAGTGTTTTGCAAAAAAATCAAATATTGTTTCTTCTTTTTTTTTTTTTTTTTTGGTGATTCTTGGCTACAATGCTCTCTATTTTTTTAAAAATTTGATTGTTACAATGGGATAAGGATTTAGTTAAAAAATTGCTTTGAAGAGTCGGATACTAATATTGAATATTATTATGCTTAAAATCCCCATCCCATATAAAATCTAATAATGTAATAAAAATAAATAAATGGGAATATATTGGGTATACTATAGACTTGAAGCAAATTCCGATTACAAATAATGTATGAATTCTGCTTGAGATTTTGGATGCATCATGTATGAACTGCATGACAAACTAGTCCTACTTTCTCTTGTAGGCACACGCTTTTTCCCTTAATTTCTTGACCTCTAAATGCCGTGGAAGCAAGGAAATCAAAGGTTAAACTCAAAGTTGATAGCTGTTTAAGCACTCTTTCTCCTATTAGTGATATCAATAATCTAAAAAATATATATATACTGAATAGGAGATTTTTATATGATGAAATTAGAGTGGAATCATCTTTATTGAGCTAGGACTGTCTGTTTTACTTCCTTTTTTTTTTTTTTTGGTAATAGATTTTTATATAATCTAGGAAGAGAGAGAATTTTTAATGTTAAGGGAAGCATCTTTTATTATGACTGTTTCATATGTGAAATATTTATATGATTGTTATCCTTAACATTGCACGAATTGGAGTGCCAGAATATTCAAATCCACATAGATTTTAACTATAATTTAGTTTTATGTAGCATTTTAGATTTATTTCTAATGAAGAGAAGACTTTCTTTTGCTTGATGAGTGAGACAAAAAAAGGTGTCAATTTCAGATGATTAGTTTAATGTCAGTTTCAATATGATTGCCAACTTATGGATGAGTGAGCATAAATGCATAATCAATTTGTTGAGACTATGAGAAACTTTTTTATCCAATCCTCCATGTGCCCTCTGTCCAAATTCGTCTTCTTCTTCTTCTTGTTTATAAAAAACAAAACAAAAAACAAACAAAAACAAAAACAAAAAACAATCTACTACTTTAAGTCCTCAAGATTTCAAATTTAATTATACTGGAACTTATGCAACTCATCAAGTCACGAGAGGTTAAATATACCAGGTGTGACTTATCAAGCTTGCAAGGTAATTATAATGAATTTTCTTTGAATCAAATCAATTGTAACTACTATGTTAATTAAGAAATAAATTAGATGTACAATTAAAAGAGTTGCTGTAATTGGTCAGTTTGCAGAGCTTTTAGGAGCAAGTGATGAATATCTAATTAATAATAATACCAATCTCCAAAAAATAATCCCATATGTGCTTGTGTTTGCATAACTATTCAAATTTTTTTATTGCATATGCAGTTTTGACAATGCAATCATTAGAGCATCAACATTGAAAATGGTAAATGGGAAATGTAAGGAATACTTTGCCATTAGAGCCAAAAACACCCCATCAATGAAAATTGTAAACCATCAGAATTGTAAAAAAAATTTACAATTGAGCTACAGTAGCATCTTATTAATAAGATGCTACTGTAGTTTAATTGTATTTTTAAAAATTAGTATTTAATTGTCTCTCTCCTCTCTCCCTCATTTTTCCGTTCTTTTCTCTATCTTCCTTCCCTCTCTCATTCTGCTCTCCTCTCTTCAAACTCAACCCAGCCACCACACCATGGCTTGACCCATTGTCACCGGCCATGGCAAGCCACACCCACTCATTATTTCTCTTCCCTCTCTCGTTGCAGATCAATGTGGTGGCGTGGAGATCGGCGTTTGGGGTTTGGCGCAGAGATTGGTATTTGGGTGTGATGTGGAGATCGGCGTTGGGTTGTGGGTTTGCCATGGGTTTTGTTTGGGTTTGCCGTGAGTTGCATGGGTTCGGATCGGCATGGGTTTTTCTTGGTGGTTGTCGGTGTGGGTTTTGGTGGTTGGAATGGTGGTGGGTACTGTGATTGGGTAGTGGTTGCTAGCCGATGCCGTGGTGGTGGCTAGGTTTTTTCGCTGGGTGGGCCACGATTTCCTGGATTTCTTTGGAGATTGGTGGAGTCGTTGTGGCAATTGGGTCGACAGTGGAAGTGGGTTTGGTGTGGTGTGGTGATCGGCGTTGGGCGTGGGATGTGGAGATCACTGTTGGGCATGGAGATCATGGGATGTGGAGATCGGTGTTTTTGCTGGGTTTTGTTGGTCATGGAGATTTTGTTGGTCATGGAGATCAGCGTTTTTGTTGATCGTGGGATCGTGGGCATGGAGATTTTTCTGGGTTTTTGTTGGTCATTTGTGGGTTTTGTTTTGGTGGTGGTGGGTGATGGGCAGTGAAGCAGGTGGAGGTGGAGGTGGTGGTGGTTTCAGTGGAAGAGAGACAGAGGAAGAGAGTTAAGAATCAGAGAGAGGAGAGAGATGTGAGAGAATGTGATATATTAATTTATTGGGTAAATATATTATTTTAAAGAGTAGAATAGAAGAATAAAAGTTTTGACGTTGGGTATGTTGAAAAATTGTATGGTATAAATAATAAAGTAGCTTTTGATAGTAAAATAGGATAGAATAAAAGTTTTGACGTTGGGTATGTTGAAAAATGGTATGGTATAAATAATAAAGTAACTTTTTGATGGTAAAATAGGATAGAATTAGGAGAAATGAATGCTGATGCTCTTAGAAGTTTAGAACACTAGGCTTTTTTTTTAATATAAACTTAGAACACTAGGCCATCAATGTTATTGGATGTTGCATTTTGAATATGAGCTGACAACTTTTCATAATAATGTTCATATCTAATAAGTTCGAGAATGACTGCTTTGAATGATAAACTTCGTGAAATTTCTATTACAAGACTATTGATTTGATGTTTTTGCCTTATTGAATGTATATTTTGGCGTTTAAAGCTAATTGAGGTCTAAGTTGCACAAATATAACTCTTTATTAATATTATACTATTCTAATTGAGGTCTAAGTTGCACACATATAACTCTTTATTAATATTATACTATTTAGAATTTTCAATTCATTAATATTTTGAAATATTATCGTTGAATTGCATGTTTTTTTTTTTTTTCATTCTCAACATAAGTGCCAAACTTCATGCTAATTAAATATTTTGGAGTACTATCCAATGGGTAAACTCATATGCATGTATAATTTTTTAAATATAACAAAATTAAATATAAAAATTTTATAGATAAAATTGTTGTTGATCTATGATCATTTAGATATATAAATTTGTGGATATAAATCTATCCTTATATGGGGATATAAATATTAGCAAAAATATATGTAGCGATATAAGAAGATGATATAAGTCAATGATAGTTTTGAACGTAACCCATGTATATACATGTCTTCAGATTTTTCAATATATCGCACAGGTTAGTAAGTGGTTTATTATTGATAGTTTGATGCAATTTCATCTGGGTTTTAACGTTAATGATGCCAAAAATCGTCATTAAGTCACACAGTCTTCACGTGCTCTCGATAGAGGACCTGCACAACATAAAAGTTGAAGGCCTTAAGAGGAGTACCGGTGTGGTACTGGCCAAATACCCTCTGACGGTCAAGTTAAAGGAATCTCTTATTCGCAACTCTAGAATGTCAGAGCTGGGATGAATAATGCGTATCTTGATTTATGAAGATTTTAGGGTATTTATAGTAGTGTAAGGTTGACATCTGTGCATTGGCCAAGAAGTTCTTTCCTTCTAGGAGAGAACCTCTTGGATTTTGCGTATCTCCTAGAGTTCTTTTCTTTGTAGGAGTCTTCTTGATTAGGGTTAAGCGTACAACGCAAGATGTCTCCTTATACAAGTATGCGTGGAGATCAAGTAAGGTATCGTCAGACCCGACAGAGGTTTATACATTCTTGTCAGCTTATCGCCTTCAGCTTATTCTCTTCAGCTTACTATCTTCAGCTTACTGTGCCCAAGATGTAGCCGTTCGGTATGGAGGCGAGCTGTAGACTTTACAATAAGATCGTCTCTCATTAGTGAAGTTGACGATCTTGTTATGTCCGTCACCTTTTGTTTCGTCATGTGTTAATTACAAAATTATCCTTATCAAACATAAATAACCAGAACTCCATCCCTTGTACGTGGGAAAATGTACAATACATTGGTGTTCTTATGTAGATCCAATGCACTCAGAAATCCAATGAGCCTATAATGCAACTATGTTGGAAATTTTACAGGTGGGAACTCCATGATTTTTCTGATGTTTTGGATTCAAATTGTATTAATAGTATTTTTAACTGTTCTTTATTTTGTTTTGTTTTTAAGATTGGAGAAAGAAACAAAAAGCTGACATTCGCCCTTGTCAACAACTTTCTTTTAATTTTTTTTTTTTAAAGGATACACTATACTTTCTTTTAAAATTTTAGTTTATTTATTTATGAATAACTTTTTAAAACCTCAATTTTTTTTTTCTAGATACTAACTATACTTTAGAGCAACGACATCAGTCTATGGATAATCTTGCAAAATACAAAAAGTAGCTCTTTTTACACATTTTGACCCAAAAAAACACTTACATCAGTGGGTGTAAAATTGTGCAAGAGCTCCAGTAACTGTGCATATATACACAATTACTGTTGCTCTTCTATACATTATTTTAATAATTTCTAATTTCGTTTTTTTTTTCCTCTCTCTTCTCCATCTGCAAAACCAACGCCCTCATCATCTACTTCTTCCTTTGATACACACACTCCCACAGACAAAATAAAAAATCAACCACAAAATCAACAACAAAACCAAACACACCCATACACAGACACACCAACGGAGACAGAAAAGAGTGAATCGGTCCTTGTGGTGGATCGGCGTGCTTGGATCGGAGTTTCAGATTGGCGTGCTTGGACCGACGTTCTTCGCGTCGTGCTTGGATCAGAGTTCTTCTCGCCGTGCTTGGATCGGAGTTTCAGATGGAAATTTCATATCGGCATTTGGATGGAAATTTCAGATCGGTGTTTGAATTTCAGATGGAAATTTTAGCTTGGATCAGAGTTTCAAATCGGCGTCGTGCTCCCTGCTTGGATTGAAATTTCAAATAGGAGTTTGAAATAAAGAGGAGATTCAGAGAGGAGTGAAAATGTTGGAATAGAGAGGAGTTTCAGAAAAGACTCTAGAATAGAGTCTCGTGAGTGGAGAGAGAGGGTTTGAGATAAAATAATAATTAAAAAAGTGAGAAAATGGTTATTTAAATAAAATAGATGATATAATAGATAAACTGATATGGGTGTTTTATAAAAATGGGTGTGCAAAATAGAAAAAGCAAGATTTTAGTGTAAAATAGAAAAAACAGGTTTTTAGTGTAAAATAGAAGGAAAATTTACACTAACTGATGTGGTTGCTCTTCTAACTTTCAACAAAACTTTTAACAAATAAACTTTTAGCAAAAAGTTGCATCCAAACACAGAAAAACCCTACAGGCTAAAGTGTTTGATAAATCCAAGATAAAGTCAGCAAATTTTCAAAAGTATATATGTCTGCAATTATTGAAAAAACTTATGGCAGTTAGCGTTACAAAGCTTCAAGAGGGATAAGAAAACAGGAAGAAATAGGACTGAATCATGCCATGATAGGGACACATTCCTTTTCATGGTGGGAACAGATGATTTGATCATGACAAGTGCTCATTCTCTCTCTCTCTCTCTCACTAAAGGTCATCATGTTTTTCTTTTTCTATTTCTTCATTTTGATTTCATATCTGATTGACAATTATGGAGGATCTGAATCATTATTTTATAGACTCATGAAGAGATCTTGAGAGAGATTGAAATCCCACTTAGAGTATATCAATTGGCATGCAATCACAGTCTCAAAAGCAAAAGAAGCATGTGTGCTGGAAGTGAAACCTAACTGATGCTTTTCTCCCACAAAGTTGGCTGCTTTTAGTGATTGAACAGTCCTTAATTAAAGTTCTTCATTCAAATCAGATATGAAGAACCAGTGAATGCTTTATTCCTAGTCATTGATGAAATGAAGTGCACAATAAGAATATAATTTCACCATACTAAATATTTTTAACTTGAAGTTAATAAACAATATTGAAAATGAATAATATAAATACAATAAAATGTTCAAAAAAGAAAAGAAGACAATAGTACATACTGCAAATACAAGAAGATGTATCATTGTGTGCAAAAAGCAAGTTTTTTCACCATTTGCCATTTTCTGCTCCAATTTGACCTTCAGTAACTCTTTCTATTGAGGATGGCAATCCCACTCTGAGTTTGTCAACCTTTTCCTTCAGTGCTGTGACATCCAAAGCAGCAAGAATTCTCTCCTTGATCTCTGCTTGCAATTTTTCTATATCTTTTGAACTTGATCCTTTTCCTATCTTTGCCTTCAACTGCTTAAGTTTGTATCTAAGACCTGCTTCATCTATTACTCTCTCAATCTCATGTTCAATCTCTTTATTCACATCCACTGTCTTCTTTCTTAAATCCGGAGATGGACTAGCCGGCTTTCTCTTAGTCACCCCAACAATTTCCAAGTTAGCTTACTTGAGAACCTCCTCTAGCTCTTTCTTTGCTCTCTCTGCTTCCTCTACATAATCTTTGCTCGTGGAATCCCCTTTCGATAAGTTTTCCTGAGCCTTCTTCAGAAGGAGGGAGAGTAGAGTAGAGGGAGGGAGAGTAATTTAAATCCCTTGTTTGGAAGTTTTTTAAGAGAGGAGGGGGAGGGATTTGGGGGGGTTTGGGGGGGTTTCAACTACCTCTAACCCTTCATTTTTAATTTCCCCAAATTGGAGAGATTTGGAGGGAGAGTAGAGTAGATAAATTATTGACCAAATGAATTCTCCAATTTACCCTTTTTAAATTAACAAAATTACAAACCAATTAATCATAGACCAATATTGCAATTTATTTTCAAATATGGGTAAATTTGTCTATTTAATCATTTCCTCTCCTCTCCATCTCAATTTTAAAAACATCCAAACAAGGGGAAGGGCTAATTACTCCCTTCCCCCCTTACTAATTTTAAAAACATCCAAACAAGGTGGAGGGTAATTATTTCACTCTACTCTCCTCCCCACTACTCTCCTCTCCTCTACTCTCCTCCCTCTCTAAACTTCCAAACAGGCCATTAATCTCAGCTGGAATTTTCTGATTAACTTTTCTCTTTAATCTCAATGAGCCTGCTAGCCAAATTTAACTTGCCAAGCTTGTACTTTAACCCAAGATAGGCCCCTGGCTGTGACAATTTGAGTTTAAATTCCTGCATTATAGCATCCATATCTTCCTTTAAATTACGATCTGGGGGCTGATCGGTTGGATTTGGAGCTTTAGATAACTCTGACTTATTTGATTCAAGCTTCTCTTGCAAGCCCATTGAAAAATGCTCTGTCAATCTCCTGGTTTACATCTTGCTTGAGTTTCTCAATTAAGTCGATGTTAGTATGATCAGATGGTCCTGCTTCAAGAATCTTTTTTAAATTCTCAAGCTCTTATTCCATATCAGCAGTCTTTGGCATGTTGTTATCTGATGGCTTCATGTTACGTTTCTTCTCTGGGTCCACCGCAATGCCTTCTTGGATGCCACCAATTGACCAGAATTTGAGCCTGCAGTGGTTGAGCAACTCTTTCTTATCCATATTTGCCAATTCCTATGTACATTTGGTATTATAATGAGTGGTGGATGACTAGGAAATCAACACAACCAAAGATGAAAAGTCAAATTGGCTAAACCAAGTATGTTTATACAAAGAATATAGATGGGCAATTCCATTTATCAATTGTAATTGCTGATTAGATCAGCTATCAGATTGTATAAATGGAATTTAACTACAACTTTCACAAAACAGACTACTTTATGTTTGAGTGGAAAGTCACTTAATGGCAGAAAAGAATTATGCTGTACAAAATAGAAGCAACAACTCTCTCTGTCTCTCTGCTGTGAAGAAGAAACTACTGATTGCCTCTACAAGTTCTCAATAAATTAATGGAGAACAAAACTTTTCTTGGAAAACATCACTGCTTCAAACTTCATTTTCTTGGAATGAGAATGTTAGATTAAATGAAAAAATTCACAATCTCCTAATAGCTTTAAGCTTTTGGGAGAATTGTAAATTTAACAAAGAATATTCAATAAGAGAAATGACTCCCTAGAAACATATCTAGTAACATGAATACAAGAAAGGTTATCATGATCATGGAACAATTTTAAAATATGTTTGGGACTAAAAAAATATTACAGTACTTCAACACATAAATTTCTCTTCCAATCCGTGTGTAGATCTTAAAAGCACTTACCTTCATGGCCTCAGTGATTGCAAGCTTAATTTGTTGGGAAGTCCAGACAGGATCTGTATGTGCACCACCAAGAGGCTCCTGCGAATAATATTAGGAGCATCAACCATGAGAAAGCCTATACCAGTGGATTTGATCATCACTCAATAATAATAGAATATGAAATGTTGGTTGATTTTTGTGTAGTACAGACAACAACTTATTAAATTCAGTCAAACAGTTTTGAGCTTGTTTTTAGTTATTTTTGCTTTTACTGTGATAAGATTCTATAGAGTCTGATGAAGAATCTGCAGATTTGAGTAAACATAGAAACTTGCCTGTGGATTATCATATATTTGACATTTTAGGCAATCATCATGCAAGTTAGCATTAAATTTCACATTCCTACAGCACCCTTGAACTCCAATCCATCATGACATGTTTTTATAATTTAAAGCATAAGTTAGTCACGGGAACTAGTATCAATCTATATGATAGGTCTACAAAGTACAAACCCTTGAAACCTGGGAGATTCTATTACACCTATCTTTGCATATGAAAAGGTTTTACCTAGGAGATTTTATATTACACTTATCTTTGCATATGAAAAGGTATTACCTTATTTTGTCTTTCAAAAATTTTAGGGATTCAACTTTTCTCAAATGCTATGGCAATAAAAAATGATTGCTCTGAATTTATGCATTGTCTTGCTTCCACTTGACCCAAGATATAACTGAAGATGGGTAGAAGTGGCAGAATGGAATATTTGAACTTTAACCTCCAAAAAATGGAAAAGAGATTCATTATTAAAGACTAAAGAACTTGATGTTGTCTTTTCAGTTGGAGGCCCCTGTTAGGGAGATAACACGTTGGGATGACTCCAATTAAGTAGTTAATATAATATATAGGTACACGATTTAACCCAAAAGTTTAAATCTATGAGTTTGGGCCCAATTATTTTATATTAATCACTCGCTCTTCTCAATGTGGGACTCCACTCACATTTGTATTCCCAATAACGCCCCTTAACAAAAGATATGGGGCATCTCAAAGACCTTGGTGGGTTGCAAACTAAGCATAAAGCATCACATAACTGAGATGTTAAAACAAAAACCAAGTGACAAAAGCCATTTCCCATTATGCTCAAAATGACTCATTAGATTACTAGAAATTTTGATTGCTAAAAATGAAAGGAATACTCCGAACATCACTGGTAAAAGGCGCACACAGTTTTAACCTTTGTTGCCAAGATGAATGCCTACCAGAAAAAGAAAGTGGAATCTCACAAACTGTTGTTCCCATATCAAATTTCTGTATGACTTTCAGAATATTATTGGAATGTTCTAGAAATATTCTAGAATCTGTTAGTATTAAATTTGCTTGATTTTCAAGCCTTGATTCTCTACTTTTCTTGAGGACCACTCACTGTGACTTGTATATAAATTTGTACAGAAACAGAAATGTAGAATTGCCATTTACTCTCTTTCTCTTTTTCTTTTTAACAAAGACAAAGGAACCAAAGATATAACAATGAAAAATATATTTGAGGACTAAAATACTTAACAGGAATTACACCATCAGCAATTTTAAGCTTGTAGTGCTCTTGAGCTGTTATCTTCAGTCTTTCAGCTGCCTGTCACAAGTTTATCACTAACATAATCAATTAAAATGGCCCAAATTGCAATTAACTGCAATCATCAAATTATTCAACTACCAACTACCTTAGGAGCTGCTTGGGAAGATTTCCACAATATAGCAGCACATGCCCCAGGACTGGTAAGATAAACAAGCCACAAGAAACATTAGAACTTCTGAGGCTGTGAGAAATGCTATAGAGTTATTACTGTGAGACACAAACCAGAGAAATGCTATACTCATGGCATAAAAGACCCATGAGAGCTATAACAAGGATGTTGACTTTCAGAAAAGGTGGTCAATATCTGTGTGTGTGTGTGTGTAAGCTAGATGTAGAGCACTAAAGAGGAATAACGAATTCAAATTGGTTCAATATAAACATGAACATAAGCAATAAATTTTAAGCAAAATGGGTTATTTTAGTATGAGTATAATTGTAATTATTATTTGTTGCTTCATCAACTTCAGAAACTAGAGTAGAAAAAAAAATTTAATACCATTTACAAACTAAAGTCTACAGCTGTCTACTTTCTTTTCAGTAGCTTTTAATGATAATACTAAAAAGAAAGAAGAAAAAAATAATTTTATCACCTTGCAACATAGAAAGCAGAGTTCTCTAGCATAAATAATTTATTGACACAAGCAATGGCAAGAGCTCCACCAGAGCCACCTTCACCTGTTACAACTGTTACAATGGGCACGTTCAGGCCAAACATGGTCCTCAAGTTATGCGCTATTGATTCACCCTGCATAAATACTGACCAATTTCATTATTGAAGTATATCAGACAGTACAACTTGCAGAGTGAAAAGAAAAGTTGAAAACACACTCGACCAAGTTCCTCAGATTTGAGATCAGTGAAGGCCCCTGGAGTGTCAACAAATGTTACAATAGGAAAACCATGATGATCTGCATAATTCATCATACGCAAAGCCTTCCGATTACTGTTTGCAGACAGTGGTTTTACTGAACTCAGCCATTATTTATTAAAAAATGAAGATGATGCTTAAAGCAGAGAATTAATTTCAGCAGTTTTTTTGATAAGCAAAGGCCATTGTTACATCACAATTATCCCCCCCCCCCCCCCCCCCCAAAAAAAAAAACTCATAAACTGATTAAAAATATGTGAAGTCATGTGTAATTGAAATCTCCTGCAATAAATGTGAATAAGAACTTAGAGAAATTACCCATGAGGAGTTGGCATTGCAAAGTTGCGTGCAATGTTCTCCTTTGTGTTCCTACCCTTCTGATGACCTATAAACATGTAGGTCTTACCATCCATGCTGCCAATACCAGTCACAATAGCAGGGTCATCATAGCCTGCACGATCTCCATGGAGTTCCACCCACTATAGAATTAAGGATTAAGTCACAAATTATTCTTTTTGTTGTGATAAAATGAAATAACGTAAGTGATAAACTACCTTCTCTGTGATATTAAATATATAATCAACAACTGTTGGTCTGTTGGGATGTCGAGCAATAGTTAGGCGTTGCATGGGTGTCAAATTTGTGTATAAATCTTTAAGAGCCTGAATTTGAAATGAGAAATATTAGAGTGATTGCTACAGGAATTTAAAAAAGAAGAAGTAAAACAACAATGTGGATTGCTGCCTACCAAGAATAAGCAAACAAATAACTGAAAAACCATCAGAAAATAAGCTAGCAATTGGCCAAGGCTTCTGGTTGTTATTATTTTCAATAAATAAACTGCACTTTAAGGAAATCCAGGCTTCACTTTGAGCAGACATTTATTGACTTTTCCTCACATTATTACCATGGAACTAATGCCTCACGAGTATGCTTTCGTTTTCCATATTAATGTGACAAGTAGGAAGGATGCTTGTAGAATTTGTTAGAACTAGTCAGAATCTTCAGAGCAGGTGCCAGAAGAAAATATGAAAGGTAATGCTAAAACTGAAATTATTTGCATAGACTAAAAACATAGCAAATGATCATCATTCATTTCTCTCCTGCAATTAATTTTAGAAATTCTTTTAGATCTAGAAGGCCATCTTAGAATTAGTTGCAATTGATGAAATGTTTTGAAGTTACAACACAAAATGAACATGATAAAGATGCAACTCTGACATGATAGAAATTAAGCACTTTTGAAAGTCACCTGCTGGAACTTTCTTTCCAAAGAACCAATTTGATCACTAAAGTCTAGGCCAGTTTCATCAGCCATCCTACGCACCTGCAAGAAAGATCTTAAGTTAAGTAGAAGATATATGAAGGGGACAGAATATTTGAGGTCTGTGACTTGTGAAGGCCTCACATGTCAAGGGTAATCGGTAAGATGTTATGCCTCTATGTTGTTAGCTTAAGAATGAAAATATTGCTTTAATTAGCAGGAACATTTAGAATACAACCCAAACTGAAGGGCCTTCATGAATACTTAATGACCAAATTTTCTTAGCCGTAATGCCAAATGTCATTGTAATAAAACTTGTTTACTAGAAACCCAAACTTATTAACATGAAGCTCCTAAAATGAAAATCTCACCTCAGTAATCTTTTGCTCCAAATCTACCAGTGGCTTCTCAAAAGGAAGAGTCACTGGTTTTGGTTTCTCGGATAGAGGCTTGAAGTGGGACAGGAAATTTAAGTAACTGCCAGTGAAATTTGGATCAATATCATCTGGCCACGGATAATCATGATTCTTCCACCTTTTAACTTTTGCACTGATGCCAAATCTGTTCCTGCTTCTAATGCTGGAACCTTCAAAAGCCTTTGACCAATTTCTGTTTGCTTCTCTAGAAGAAGTTCTAAATAAATAGCTACCAAAAAAGTCCTTTCCAAAATCTAGATGAGACCTGGACTCGAAGCCCTGGTCTTTGCCTTCACTCCCTCTTGCACACTTTCCAGTTACTATTGATAAGGTCACCTGTTAACATTGAAATCTTTGTGCAGATATTCAAAGTTAATATACTGATGCTTCACCTGTGCCACATTTTTTTAAAATTACATCCCTATAAAGCTTAAATTTGTTTCTGAAAAATAATTCAGAAAGACTTGCAATTAGTATGCACTTCCCTCCCTCCCTTCACTTTCCACTAATCCAAAACAATGGCAAGAAAAAATTCTGTGTTCTTTCATTTCCTTTCAATTCCATGGTACCTAAAACAGTGACGATTTTATTAGCATTTTTATCTGAATTACAATTGATTAACCCCAAAAATTGAGAAACTTGGGAAAAAAAAGAAAAGAAAAAGCCCTCTCAGGTCAATCACTGGATTCATAACTTCCTTACTATGAAAGAACATCAAGATCAAGATAAAAATTGATTTACCAAAATCTATAAAAGTGTATTCTATAGCATATGCCTTAATATTTTAGAGCCTGATAAGCTCCAATGGCACAATGCTTAACATACTTAGAATGCATAACTAATATAAGTACTCTTCAACACAATTACTTACATAAAATTAGTTCCAAATATAATCACCCCCGTCTATTAAACAATCAAATTTCAATATAATCTTTGGAAACTTACAGTTATGTATTGCTTTACATATAAACATTTAACAATTTCCCAACTCCCCAAAATTAATGGTAACCTCGCAAAAACTATATAAATCACCAAAGAAGCTCAGAGTAAAATTTCCCAACTGGAAAAGAAAAAACCTAACCAATATAAATCCTAAACCATAATGAAAGTTGAGATTTTTTTTTTTTTTTTCAAAAAAATATTATTAAAGTTTGATGGTCTGGTTGGTTGCTGAGAAAATGTAGTAAAAATAATAGAATTATACAGCTTAAAATGTAATATAAAAAATATTTAAGCTTTAGCACAATTATTCAACTTAATTGAAGCGAACTGTTTTTTCTTTAGAAACACGTAACAAAAAGAAGATTGTATGTATGAATTGCTGTGTTTTCTGAGAGAGCAAGGGGAGAGTGAGAGAATTGGATACCTCAATTTTAGGACATCAAGAGCTGGCAAAGCTGAGAACTCAACACAAAAACACATGCAAACTATTAACAAATACTTACTATATGGCTAAAGACTAATAAAATGTTTGAGGACCAATGGTTCTGCTAATTTTACTGCACAAAAGCGTTTTCAGAAGAAAAAAAAAAAAAAAAAAAAAGTGGCAACAGCATTTTTTTTTTTTCAATAAGGTTTGTTTTGTTTTGTTATTCACTTATTCTCATAGACTTGCCTTTGCCTTGTCCCAACTTTTGCTGGTGGGAGTGGAACTTTTTAATTTGGTTGCTTTTTAGAAACAGGAGTTTGGCGTTTCATGCAGATATGATAATTGTACTGTTCAGGACGAGTGGCCTACTATGTTGGGTAGTAGAAATCACGCGCATGGATTGGAAGGTGAGTGTGGATGATATGATACGAACCTAATCCAGAAGATAGACATGTCATCACATTAGGGATAAATGCAACCCCCAAATAATGAGTAGCCCACCAGATGGATCACCTAGCAATCTGGCCCACCATCTTCGGCCCTACAATGAAAGGTGGTGGGCCAACTGTGCTTTCACTTTCACTTAGCCTCCCAGCCTTAAAAAAAAAAATTCTAGATGGGCTTTTTCGAAACACCCAGGCCCAGCAGCACCAAGCACAGATTGGGAAGTCAACAGCGGTCTAAAGTCATTCATCTGCATCAAGACCAGTGCTTCTACTACATATCCAACAAGTTTCTTTCACATTTTTTATTGCATTTTTTTTTCCATGATATTTGAGTTAACAAATTTTTACTTGTTTAACAATTTGCCACGGGTGCGATATTTTTTTGTCTCTCCAGACTTTTCTCCTAAATCAATGTCCGATTCTTTGCTTTTTGCACTCCAACAAGTGAGATTGGTGTGAGTGACTATTGACTAACCAATAGCTTTTGGTGATTGTTAGTGATTGAAAAACGATATTTTCTTTTTTGGTAAATTGAAAAACAATATTGGTACTTAGTTATTTGACAAAAAATTGTTCCTGCGTAGAAATGATGTACAATGCTTTTGCCAAAATCATTTTTCCTGGATACTTTTAGGCTTTGCTTGGTTGGAAGGATAACAAACACATGTTTTCTATCATGTGTGTTTGACATAAAGGATGAAAAGAGATGAAAGCTAAAAAATAAATTGCTATTATATACTGGGATGCACGGACGCGGCACCAGAGGTGCCGCACCCGCGTCCGACGCGGCACCAGAGGTGCCGCACCCGCGTCCGACGCGGCGGGACTTGCCGACGCGCGAGGGACGCCACTGCTCGCGCGTCGGTGCGGCGTCCGGCCGCGTCGGCCACGTGGCAGATGGTTTTTCCCGCCGACTCGCGCCGACGCGGCGGGGACTCGACGCGATTCGCGCTGACTCGGGCGGAATCGCACCGAATCGGTCCGTATCGGGTGAAACCGCCGAAATTTTCGGTTCAGCCCGATACGGCCGATTCAGGCCGAAATTCAAAAAAAAAAAAAAAAAAAGGTGCGAAACGCACCGTATGAACTTAACCTAACCCTACTTCAGCCAAAACAGAACACTACATTCTCACTTCACCAAATTAAAAAAAATCTCATCCGTGCTCTTAAGTTCATAGCTCTCTGCCTCTCTGCCTCTCTGCTCTCAGCTGTGTGCTCTGCCTCTCAGCTGTGTGCTCTGCCCTCCATCTCTTCCTTCACTCTTTGGTCTTTGCCTTCAAGCTTCAGCCCTCCATCTCTGCCTTTACTCTCTCCGTCTCCCCTGTTCAAGCTTCAGCCCTTCACTTTCAATCTCTCTCAGACTCTCACGCATTCTCAACTCTCTCTCACGCATTCTCAAGTCTCAACTCAGGTATTGATATTAATAAAGCTTTCACTTTCAATCTTAGTTTGATTTAGTTTGATTTGTGATTTGTGAATGTGATTTGTGAATCTTAGTTTGTGAATCTGTGAACTTGTGAATTTTCTCAACTCAAATTCTTAGTTTTATTTAGTTAATAGTTATCAAATAATAGTTTGAGTTGAGAATAATAGTTTGTGAATCTGTAAACTTGGTTAATATCATGAACTGTGAATCTATGAATCTGTGACTCTGTGAATCTGTGAACTTGGTTTGATTTATTCTAAATTTATTTAGTTAATAGTTATTATTTGTAGGTTAAATTCAATCTATTGAATTTGCAATGGACGAAGTTACTAGCACAGAAACTTCACCTTCGTCTAATCAAGAAGTGCCAAATGATGAATCTTCTCTTTGGCAGTATGTGACTAAAGTAGAAAAACCAGCTGGTGCATCTGTTAAATCAGGGGGAAACACATACTTTAAGTGCAATTATTGTGGTGTAGTTTATATGGGATCTTATTCTAGGGTTAAGGCTCATTTGTTAAAAATTCCTAATAAAGGAATTAAAGCGTGCCCTAAGGTGACACCGAGTCATAGGCTAGAAATGCAGCAAATGTATGATAAAGTTGAGAATGATAAGTTAGAGAGAGAACGGAGAAGTCAAATTCCCTTACCCCCACCTCCTCCAGGCCGTGGGCCTATACCTATTTCCCAATTTCAGAGACATGAAAGGAGTGATAGTACAAATCCGATTGATGGTAAGAGGAGGAAGGTGGCTGTGAATAATACTTTGGAGAAAGCATACCAGAATAATGCTAGACATAAGTTGGATAGTACAATTGCTAGGATGTTTTACACCGCTGGGCTTCCGTTTAACTTTGCAAGGAACCCATATTATCGTAATTCCTATGCATATGCTGCTACTCATAGCATTCCGGGTTATGTTCCTCCTGGATACAATGCTTTGAGAACAACACTTTTGCAAAAAGAAAGAGCTCATGTTGAAGGACTTTTGAAACCAATTAAGGACTTTTGGCTTGAAAATGGTGTAAGTATAGTTTCTGATGGATGGTCTGATCCACAAAGGAGGCCTCTTATTAATATTATGGCTGTATCAGAGGGGGGTCCAAGTGTTTATAAAGGCAATTGATGGGTCGGGTGAATTCAAAGACAAACATTATATTGCGGGGTGTCAAGGATGCTATAAAAGAGATTGGACATGAAAAAGTTGTCCAAGTCATCACTCGATAATGCTAGTGTGATGAAGGCTGGATCTCTTATTGAAAGTGAGTATCCTAAAATATTTTGGACACCTGCGTTGTCCACACTCTCAATCTATCTTTGAATAATATTTGTGCAGCAAAAAACACTGAAAAGAATGAAGTTACATATGAGGAATGTAATTGGATTACACGTATTGGTGATGATGCATCCTTCATACGTGTTTTTATCATGAACCATTCAATGAGGTTGGCAATGTTTAATGAATTTTGTCCATTAAACCGCTCCAAGTTGCCGATACTAGATTTGCTTCGGTTGTTGTAATGCTAAAAAGGTTGAAGTTGATAAAAAGATGCCTTCAAGCCATGGCTATTAGTGACCAATGGGCTTCTTATAGGGAGGATGATGTTGGAAAAGCTCAAAAAGTGAAAGATCTGATTCTAAGTGATCTTTGGTGGGATAATATTGATTATATCCTTGAATTCACAGCACCTATTTATGATATGCTACGAATGGCCGACACGTATAAGCCTTGTCTTCATCTTATGTATGAGATGTGGGATTCAATGATGTATAAGGTGAAAGCAGTAATATATCGGCACGAAGGCTTGGAAGATGATCAGCATTGCTCATTTTGGAGTGTGGTGTATGATATACTCATTGATCGATGGACTAAAAACTGTACACCACTACATTGCTTAGCTCATTCCTTAAATCCTAAGTAAGTACATTTATTTTTTATTTTCTTTAGTTCCCATTTCTAGTAAAACACACCTTTTATTTATATTTGTTTTTTAATCTTTAACTCTGGGTATTACTCCATTGAATGGCTTTCGGAAAATCCAAAACGCGTTGCTCCACATCGAGATTATGAAATTTCTATGGAAAGGAGCAAGTGTTTAGATCGATACTTTGAAGATGGGAATGAATTAAGTGTGGTGAAGTTTGAGTTTGCAGCATTTTCAGGAGGGAGGTTTCCTTCACCAGTTGCCTTGACAGATAGGTGGATCTTACAACCTTTGGTTTGGTGGCAATACCATGGTACCGCATTTCCAACTCTTCAAACCCTTGCCCTTAAGCTTCTTGGACAACCTTGTTCATCCTCATGTGCTGAGAGGAATTGGAGCACATACAAATTCATTCATTCCTTAAAAAGAAACAAAATGGCTCCTGCACGTGCTGATGATTTGGTATATGTGCATTCTAATCTTCGACTCTTGTCAAGGCGCAATGCGGAGTACATACATACAGCAACAAAGATGTGGGACATTGGAGGAGACTTTTGGAATGAGAGCGACATGCATGGAGGAGCTGGAATTCTTGAGAATGCAACCCTTACTCTTGATGAGCCAGAGTTGGAGGCCATAGTTATTGGGAATGTTAGCACTAGTGCTACTACTAGTGAAAGTGAAGTTCGAAGTGAATCTATTGATCTTGATGATGAAGATGTTGGGATTTGATTATCTTGTTGATTGTCTTTTATTTAGTTTTAGTTTCAAACTTATGAGTTGTATTCTAATTTCTAAACATCTTGGAATGTTTTAGTTTCAATCTTGTGGGTTGTATTTAATTTATGAACATCATGTTTTAGTTATTATCTACTGTTATTCTTAAATTTGGTATATGTTTATATAATGTGAAAAAGTATGCTTAGTAATATATTAAAAATATAAATAAATATATTTTTAATAATTTTTTAATCGCCGAGTCCCGCCGCACCCACACCCACCTTTTTCAAAAATTGCCGAGTCCGGCACCCGCACCCGCACCCGTGCTTCATAGATTATATATTCTCTTATTATTAAAGTAGAAAAATGAAAAAACGGGAATAGTGTTTTATACTTTTCTTCTCAATGCCATTTTTTCTCTTTCTCTCCCCAATTTGGAGGGGAAAAAAAGTAGTGGGCCTCGTGGAAAACTTTATACACTCCATTTTCTTTCCTCTCCCCATTTGCTTCAACAAAACAATAGAAAATCACAGTCAATGACTGTCCTACAATTGCAGCTGCGACCAATATAGCAGGTCATATGTTAAAAGTAGTACCTAGCAGTTATGAACTCCATGCAACACATGCTCCAGGTTGTTCACATGTGTAATGCATGGTTCACATTTATTTGAGAAAAAAAAGATACAGGTGCTGTACAGCCGTGACTATGGCTAGCATTCTCCTAATATGAGTAAGCATTACTAGGCGTAACATCAGGGAGACCATTATCATCATCTCTTTCTCTGTTTGACACATTTGTAGGATGTTAATGCCTCCTCTAATGACACTTGCCTTTGATTTTGATTATTGGGGAGCGATTGTCAAAAAGGCAATAGGGAGGAAGAAGGCTTTTATGTTACCATACCTGAACATTATCATAGAGCTCAAAAAGGGGAACAGCAAGCAGTTCCAGATTTTTCGGTACAGCAAAATACTCTCTTTCAGACAAATGAACAATATAAAGCTTCTTACACTCCTGGATCATGAAAACTTTTAAAGGTGAGTTCAGCTCAAAAGACAACTTTGATAAGAAAAACATGTCCATTGTTTTGAAAGAGATAATGGTTGTACCTTGGGTTTTGTGATGTGGGGAGGGCAGTAATGTCAAGATTCTACCAAGAAAGATAGAAAGGATCATGACAGAAGCAAGGATCAAGTGAAGAAGAAGATTCCCAAGTCTGCTGCTTAAACGAAAACTTTGTCCACTATGTTAGTTTTATATTTATACTACATGTAGCTTTGCATTTCTGTGTTAGTTTTAGTGAGCACGTGGTTTACATGTGTGTGGTAGTTATTTTTATTAATCAAGTTTAAAGGGAAATCTGGTAGTTAGTTAGTGATTAGTTAGTCCGTTTCCCCTGTTTTTCCCTTCCTTGTATATATATACATTCAAACTTCGTAATCGTTTTTTTAATGCAATATACACGTACATTCTCCAAGTCCAGAACTGCTTTTCTCCGTTTTCCTAATATGGTATCAAAGCGCTTAGCTTCCGCTTAATTTTCTCAATTCCTTTTCTTCCTAAAAGTTAGGGTTTTTCTTCTCATTTAGAATCTTGAAGCTTCATCAATGGCTTCTTCCGATCAAGCTTCTGCAATCATCACAATTGATGAATCTCATCCATTTTTCCTTCATCATGCTGAAAATCCTGCGATATTAGTCTCACAATCATTGATTGGAGGTGAGAACTATCCTACATGGGCAAAATCAATGGAGAGAGCCCTTAGGATCAAGAACAAGTTCTGGTTGATTGATGGATCAGCTTCTTTGACTTCATCCATGGAGAAAAATCCTCTCGTGGGTCAAAGCTGGTCACTGCGGTAAATGAAATTGTGGTTTCTTGGATTGTTAATTGTGTCTCTCCCGTGATAGCCACGAGCATGGTGTATTGCAAGATCGTTAAGGAAGTCCTGGAAGAAGCTCCTAACATGTTTTCTCGTGGTAATGGACCTAGGGTTTATCAATTGCTTAAGGATCTTGCAAGTTTTTCTCAAGGTGAGCTATCTGTGACTGAATACTTCACCAATCTTTCAATTCTATGGGATGAATTATAGAATTATGAACCTCTTCCTACATGTTCTTGTGAGAAGTGTGTGTGTCATATAAATGAGAAGATCTCAAATATTCATCACAGAGAAATTGTTATGCAATTTTTGATGGGTCTCAATGACTCTTTCTCTCACATTCGAGGACAAATTTTGTTGATGGATCCTATTCCATCTGTTGAGAAAGTCTTCTCTTTGCTGATTCAAGATGAGAAGCAAAGATCAGTTGGGCATGGCAGCAACAATGGTCCTTTTGTGGACTCCACAGCACTTGCAGCTAAGGCCATGAATCTTGATTCCAAGACCTTCAAGAAGACTAAGGAAAAGCCTACTTGCAACCACTGTGGATTGCGTGGTCACACCCTGGAGAAGTGCTATAAACTCCATGGCTACCCTCTTGGCTACAAGACTAAGCCAAGGGCTAATCAGGTTTCATCTTTTGATGCTGATCAAGAGTCTGTTGCTGTTACCACTCAACAAGCATTTCTTTTTACAATGGAGCAATGTCGGAAATTGCTTGCCATGATTGGAGGGAATGATGCCCAGGCCAATACTGTTGCCATGGAAAATAATGTTGCTCTTAATCAAGCTTCATGTTCTCAGTCCACACCCCTAGCAGGTAATCTCAAGCACTCCATATTTTCTGCTAAGCTTGTGAATAGAACTGCCTTTGGTGTTGATACTTGGGTCATGGATACAGGAGCAAGTGATCATATTGTCTGTTCTATTTCTCTTTTTCAGTCTTATACTACTGTTTCACATTGTGTTGTTGAGTTGCCAAATGGTGAATCAACACATGTCACTCACATTGGCATTGTTAAACTTTCTAACTCTCTTATTCTTGAACATGTTCTTTGTGTTCCTTCTTTCTCATTCAATCTCTTGTTTGTCAGCCAACTTACTCAAAGATTGCCTTTGTGTCTTGTGTTTTTGTCTCAATACTGTTTCATTCAGGACCTTTCATGTTGGAAGACGATTGGAGTGGGTGAAGTCCATAATGGTTTGTATCTACTACAGAAGAGAACTTCCAGGACTACACCTTCTCTGTCAGATCATCTTTCCAATCACAAGTCCTTCAAGTCAGCTTTTTCTTCTTCTGTTTCTTCTAAAGACATGTCAATCTTGTGGCATTTTAGGTTAGGCCATCCATCCTTAAGTAGAATGTCTATTTTACAAAATGTTCTTCCTTCTTTTTCATCCAAGTGTACTGATGTTTGTACCATTTTTCCTTTGGCAAAGCAAAAGAGATTGCCTTTCCCTTCTCAAAATAATCAGTGTAATAAGCCTTTTTCATTAATACATGTGGATGTTTGGGGTCCATATTCTGTTTGCACTCATGATGGCTTTAAGTTTTTCCTTACAATTGTTGATGATGCTACTAGGTCTACTTGGGTGTACCTCATGAAAGCTAAGTCAGATGTTAAACATCTTTTAATCTCATTTTATAACATGATTTACACCCAATTTGACACTGGTATTAAAGTGATCAGGTCAGAAAATGCTTTTGAATTCTCTTTACCTGATTTTTATAATGCTCATGGCATTGTGCATCAAAAGACTTGTGCCTATACACCACAACAAAATTCTGTGGTGGAAAGGAAACACCAACATCTTTTGAATGTTGCAAGGTCTCTTAAGCTCCAATCTAATCTCCCTTCTACTTATTGGGGTGATTGCATCCTCACTGCCACATATCTCATTAATAGGCTGCCTGTTCCTTTGTTACAAAACAAGTCCCCTTTTGAACTTCTTTTCCATAAACCACCTTCATTTGATCACCTTAGAGTTTTTGGATGTTTGTGTTTTATCTCTACTCCTCTTGTTCATAGGTTGAAATTTGATTCTAGAGCACTTCCATGTGTCTTCCTTGGTTATCCTTTCAATGTGAAAGGTTACAAAGTTCTTAATTTGCATACAAGGAAGATCACTATCTCTAGAGATGTTATATTTCATGAATCAATTTTTCCTTTCTCTCCTTCTTATAAGTCTTTGTTATCTGAGACACCTCCATTGTCAATTCCTTTACCTGCTTCTTGTAATCCTGTTTTTGATGGTTCTTCTAGTCCTAGTTTTGTTTTTGCAGACACACCTTTGAATCCAGGGACCCCCCCCATCTAGTCCCTCCACCATTTTAGTTGGTTCTTTGCCAATTCCCTTGCCTACTAATCTTGATCAGTCCACTTCCTTGTCAGTTGATCTTCCTGCTGTGTTGCCTACTCGGCCCCTCTTCCATGTCTAGTGATCAACCTCTTGTATTTCCTGATGCCTTCCTTATCTACTTCGATCAACCCGTTACCCTTAGAAAATCTACTAGGTCAACATAAACCAGCTTATGTAGATGCTTACAAATGTAATCAAGTGTCTTCCCATTGTCATTCCAATTCCTCTAGTCTTCGCCCATCCTTTGTCTTCCTACTTGTCTTCTGTGTTGTCCTCTAAACACTTGCATTTCTGCAATATGATTTCCTCCATTGAGGAACCTAAGTTCTATCACCAGGCAGTCACTGATCCCAAGTGGAGAGAAGCTATGGTTGCTAAGATTTTTGCCTTTGAAGCTAACCATACTTGGGTTCTCACTCCTTTGCCTTCTCATAAGAAAACTATTGGGTGTAAATGGGTGTATAAGGTGAAATATAAGTCTGATGGAAGTGTGGAGAGGTATAAGGCCAGGTTGGTTGCCAAAGGCTTCACTCAAAAGGAAGGCCTTGATTATTTGGAGACTTTTTCTCCTGTTGCAAAGTTGGTTTCTGTCAAATGCCTCCTTGCAATAGCTGCTGTGCAAGGCTGGTTTTTATGTCACTTGATGTAAACAATGCATTCCTTCATGGTGATTTGAAGGAAGAGGTATATATGGACCTTCCACCAAGCCTCCACAAAGAAGGGGGCTTGTATGTAAACTTGTCAAGTCCTTGTATGGTCCGAAACAAGCCTCCGCCAGCGTTATTTGCCAAGTTTTCCAATCGCTTCTACTCATGTTGGGTTTTACTCAATCTAGAGCAGACTACTCTTTGTTTACTAAGAAGACTTCTACCTCATTCATTGTTCTTTTAGTATATGTTGATGATATTTTACTTGCTAGTGACAACAAGCAAGCAAAGGATGAATTAAAGGTTCTTCTTGATCAACAAGCTTAAATTGAAGGACTTGGGTGACTTAAAGTTCTTTTGGGTCTTGAAGTAGCAAGGGTCAGCAAATGGCATTAGCTTGTGTCAAAGGAAGTACATCCTAGATCTATTGAAAGAGGCCGGCATGATGGGGTGTAAACCAGCCAAGATTCCAATGGATCCTAATGTCAAGCTCGCAAAGTATGAAGGTAAAGCCTTACAAGATCCTAGTTCCTATAGGAGGCTTATAGGAAGGCTTCTATACTTAACCATAACCACTCGTATATAACCTTTGCCGTGAATCGTTTGAGTCAATTCATGGCATATCCTAGAGAACCACACTTACATGCGCCAATAAAGTCTTGCAATACCTCAAGGCAACACTGTGTCGTGGTCTATTCTTTGCAAGCAAGTCGACCTCGCACTTGAAAGCCTTCACCGATGCAGACCGGGCTTCTTGTCCCGACACTAGAAGGTCTGTGACAGGTTTGTGTCTTTCTTGGTGAGTCTCTAGTCTCTTGAAGTCAAAGCAACAAACAAGCCTCAAGATCATCGCCAGAAATCCGAATATCGAGCCATGGCGTAGTCTGTGAGGTCATTTGGCTTTTGTATTTGCTTAGTGATCTTCAAGTCAAGCACCCTCAAGCAACACTTTTGTTTTGTGACAGTCAAGCCGCCCTTCACATAGCTGCAAACCCGGTTTTCCATGAACGAACGAAGCATATTGAGATAGATTGTCATCTAGTGAGGGATAAGGTTTTGGAAGGGTATATCAGAATGTTACATGTTAAAACTAATTCCCAAATTGCAGATTTGTTGACAAAGGCTTTAAATGCTCATCAATTCTCATTTCTTGTGTCCAAGTTGAATATGGTCAACATTTATGCCCCTATACCACTTGAGGGGGGGTGTCAAGATTCTACAAAGAAAGATAGAAAGGATCATGACAGAAGCAAGGATCAAGTGAAGAAGAAGATTCCCAAATCTGCTGCTTAAACGACAACTTTGTCCACTGTGTTAGTTTTATATTTATACTACATGTAGCTTTGCATTTCTGTGTTAGTTTTAGTGAGCACGTGGTTTACATGTGTGTGGTAGTTATTTTTATTAATCAAGTTTAGAGGGAAATCTGGTAGTTAGTTAGTGATTAGTTAGTCCGTTTCCCCTGTTTTTCCCTTCCTTGTATATATATACATTCAGCTCTGTAATCTGTTTTTTTAATGCAATATACACAGACATTCTCCAAGTCCAGAAACTGTTTTCTCTGTTTTCCTAATAAGTAAGGATACATCACCGTTTCAAAGTTTGGTCTCCACCAGATTGCCACGCCCACGCACTCACCAATCTGCAACGAAATGCAACAATCTGTCGAATGCAATAAAGTATTTTGACTACATATTCTAAACATGTTTCCTGCCAATCTAGTAAGATGCCTAGAAATAAGGGCCAAATAACTTGCAGCAACATCAAAGCCTTGGTGCGAATTTTTTTCTTTTTTTGAGTCGCCTATGGATGATTAGCTGGGTCAGCCACATGTAACCAATGTGTTTGGAGGACAAAAGAAGAAGAAGAAGGACATGTTGTCTATCCCCATCATCAGGAAATTTACGACTACACCAACACCCCCCCCCCCCAAAAAAATAATGCTGATTTTAGCTCTCTCTGTTTGCATTAATCTTCTTCCAAAATTTAGTTGGGGAAAACAAAAGCATCTAAAAATATAGGTACATATGCTTCATTACAAGGAAACTTACAAACCTGCCAATTAGGTTGAAGTGAAGGTTGATTAGCACCCAATTTGCTCGTCAGTTTTCTCTTCAAGCCTTCAATTTCTGCAAAGATTGGCAGAAACATCAGAGAGAGAGAGAAAGAGATGCAGGGGAATTCCTGAATAAACAGTACCATTTTCTCCAGGCTTCAAACGTCCCCCCGGGAAGTTTGTAGAATGTGTTTCCAATTTGCAAAAGAAGATTGTGAGGATGCTTATGTTCTTGCACCTGCACAGTAAAAGGAAAATATTCAGGGGAAATTAAAGAATGGAAGTGTATATACAGTCAGAATGTGTTTGGATGAATTTATTATCATTCGCTTATTTTATTTAAAAAATAAGTCAAGTGAAAGTACAGCTGAACCTTTAAAAGTGAAGCTTTACAAAGTCGTACTTAAGCTAGAGGTGAAAATACACTGGCATTTTAAACTAAAACAAAGAGAATCAACAGACCCTACAACAGCTAATTCTAATTTCATTCTCTGGATGGCGGTTACAGAGAAGAACTCTATGATGCAGATGTACTTATTGCTCATCACCAAAGCACAGTTACAATAAAATTTGGAATGACAATATTCTTAATTCTGATGCCAAGTTCTGCAATATGAAGCCTAAACCCTTTTGTTTTGTTTTTGGGAGAACTGTTGATTCAGAATGCATATTTGTAAGCCTGGGACATCAAAGCATTAATTTCATATAGAAACTAATGCTATGTTTCCAAAATTATTACTGATATATAAAAAACGGGGGAAAGAAAAGAAAAAATAAGAAGCAATATGCTAAGGCTTGCCTAAGATTCCTAAGACTTCTTTTGTTCTCTCTTACTTGGTCCTGAGTCTCCTCAGTCCTAAATCCTAAGTTATCTATCTTTACACACAAGCAGCCATAAAACACAAATGGGCAGCAATAAAATGAATAAATTAGGTAGAACAAATAATTATTCAAACATCTAAACAAAAAAGAAAAAAGGTGGCTATTTTGGGTTGAAGTGGCAAACACTGACCAGTAGGATTGCTTCAACACTAGTCCTCATGCCTCCTTTAAAATAGCTGTAAACCAAAAGGAACTTGTCAGTCCACCCTTCAAAACATGAAGACAAGTTGGAATATCAGATTGGTTCAATCAATTATAAAATCACTTAACATTATCAGTCAATTCTCCCTAAAATCAGCTATGAAAATTAAGAAACATATAGCTAAGTGGGAACCTCTTGTCACAAAGTAAGCTCTATAATATACATAGGGCAAATAACACTCCCCTCCTTTGAGGTTTAGGAAAATGACACTCACCCCCAAACTTAAAAAGAAAAAACATTTTCCCCCTTTGACATTCATTTAACTAAACTCTATTAAATTGATGTTAAAAATTTTGTGTACTAACCTATTCTTTAGTTAAGAACATATTTCCAAAATTGCCCTCAACTTATTCTTAAAAGTTTTACAAAACCTAAAATTTTGGCAATCATCCCTTCCCGCTCATCCTTTCCCGCTTCTTTGAAAACCTAGATTGATGTTAAGGACTTTTATTTACAAATTCACAGTAACAAATACACCTTAGCTTGTCCCCTACAACCTCCCATTCCATGGCCCAACAATGATTCCACAATGAATACGACAAAAACTGAATAACCAGGTAAATGTCGACAAAGTCCTCAAAATTTCCTGTTTTTTAGCATAGCTGAGCCATGGATTTTTGGAATTTATGTGTAGATAGATTGTTATGTGCACAATGGTATAATATTCACAAAACAATTTGTAAAGCTTTAATTTTTTTTTTTGAAAAAGCTCAATTTTTGTTGTTGTTGTTAATGGGTTTGCTTCAGAGTTCAAGACATTTCCGTTGATGGATTTTGTTTGAAAAAGCTCGTTTTGTTTGTTACACAATGCTTTGGATATTTACTCATGCTCTATTATCTTATTTCTTCAGCATTTTTTTTTTTGAAGATTTTATATTCGTTGAATGTCCTAAACCAAAATTTTGAAATTAATATAACTAAAAAAATTAGTTTTTGAGAAGTAGTTCTAGTATTTGGAAAAAGCCCAAACTATTTCTCTTGTGTCTATAATGCTTGAAAGGTAATTTGCAATTCAATAAGTGGATGCTACTTGTTAATAATTCAACCAAAGAGACAATACTTGGCAGTAAAGAAGTAAATGTAAAAATGAGCTGGTAAGTAGAAGCCAATAGCCATTGATACCTCACCTGACTTGCATAAAGAAAAATAATTGATTTGAACTTCTAGAGTTTCTCTTATACTTTGAATAATTAAAACTAGTTTAATAAATCTATAAATAGATATCCTGTGTGATGAAAATGTGGTCTAACAAAATAAATTGCAATGAAATAAAAATAGCAACACAACAACACTTTGATAAACACACACACACACACACACACACACACACACACACACACATATATACACACACACATGCACCTATGTAAATTCTATCCAATTTACCCGTGCTTGAAAGTTTTTTATATTGATAAGTGACTCTGAAAATTTCAAACTCATTTTTAAACAATAAAAGCTTGAAAGCTTCGACAAATTGTGTTATTTCATAAATTTTTATCCAAAGTGTTGGAGAGAGGTGCGATTAAAAAATCTATGAGGATCATCAAACTATAAAAAATCAATTGGAAAGGTGCTAGAAGAGACTAAAAAATCCACTTAAGTAACATGTTTTATAATATGCTCTTTTCATTTTTTATTTTATTTTATTTTATGTGAATGCTCTAACCATGGTTAAACTTTGATAAAGAGAATCTTTTAAAAATTTAGAATATTCCATTACTAATATTAACAGGGGGGAGTGTTATTTTTTTCAAATCTCAAGGGAGGGAAGTATTTTTTCCTTTCAAGTTTGGGGGTGAGTGTCATTTCTCTAAAACTTAAGGGATGAGAGTGTAATTTGACCATATACATATATAACAAGTCAAGTCCGCATGATCCTCCTAATCCTCAAAATATAGGTTTAAGAATCAGTTCAATAGGGGAATCTAAAATTGAACAAAATGCAGAGAAATAATCAAAAAATGACATTTTATTAAGTAAACTCTTATTCAAAAAAGGAGATAGATCAACCACACTATGTGCAAATTGAACTACTCCCAAAGAATTACAGTATCAAGTTGGTATATTTTATAAAACCTAGAAAATAAGAGGAGCGGATGCTGCCAAATACAGTCAATGATCTCAATATCAACTATCATTAGATTGTTCAACACTATCAAAAGTTCTATCCACACAACATACAAGGGAGTAGCACTATTCCAAATCTTTTATTTCCAACGATGATGAAATTCAGGACCACTCTGACTTAAATTTTATATATATATATATATATATATATATATATATAAATAATAATAATAATAATAATAATAATAATAATTTAAAATTTTTTATTTGTCTACCCTTTAAAAGAAATTTGGAAACACTCTCAGGTTTTTTTTATGCTAATAAAATTATATTTTGCTTCATAATTTGTTTTACATTCAGTGGATGAACGATTGCTTGGTGTACATTGAAAGAGATGTAGCTTGTAGCATTGATAATGAGACTATCATTAAATGATTTCAAACTATGAAAACTCGTAGAAGACAATTGTAAACTTTATGTATTTGCGTTTTTTTTATTTATTGTTGTTGTTGTCAATATATGAATTTCTCTTTTAATTAGATTGTATAATTTATACTTCTTAAAAAACACCATGAAAAAAATTATTAAAACCGTCACTGATGAAATTTCCATTGCCAACATTCCCACATCTAAATCACTGTCTTCAGCTTAACCCAAGATACCCTGAAGAGAGTAAATAAAAATGACCACAAATTTCTCACTATAAAAAAAAAAAGAAAAAAAGATCCACTGACTCTCTGCTATTCTTGCACGTATAACACCAATTAATAATCAAAATGTAACGTTTCTGAAGCTACATATTTTACTTCTACACTTCTACACTGTAAGTTATCCTTAATTTCTTCTTGAGATATTTCATAGTATGGAAACACTTGCTTAATAATATGATTACGTGATTTTTTTTTTTTTGGTATTTAATTTCATGATTTAACCTAAATTCAACACATGTCAGAACTTTGAATTTGTCCGACATTTATATTGTATGAAGTGAAAAAAAGATTAAGAGTATAATTGAAGTATTTTCAAAATAAGTATGACATGCAAATAATTTAGAATTTTTTTCCTTCAATATGAGTTTGCTTTTACCTAGAGTTGGAGTTTAAAAAAACTAATGTAAATGTGACATTAGCCAAGAATTAACACTTAGTCCTTCTGACATAAGGTTGTGTGATGTCATTTTTATTTATGACATACAGAACTTCTATGTCTAAGAAGAAGCGGTGAAAGTTAAGGGCTATTTGCTAACTATGCCTGGCTGGGATATATTTTATTTTGAAGGCCTTCTCTAGAGTTAATCTTCTAATCGAATCAGTAGTGATCTATCATACTTTCACACCTTTTTTGCTTACTTTACTTCCGATCAAAGAAATTTGGTAAAAAATGGGGAGACATACAACTTTAGAAGTATTTATTAATATAGAGAGTTGATATGAAGTGTCATTACTTAAAAGAGGTTTGCAAGTTAGTCCTATACTCCTATTTGTTTCATATTTTTTAAGCAATCTACCTAAAAATTTTCAACACAAAATCAATTTTTAAGAAGTTATTACTAATTAATTTTGTGGCATCTTTCTCTTTGAATCTTAAAGATTGCAAGCCAGATATTTTTGCTGTTGGAGATAAGGATATCATCCTATCTCCAAAACTTGAGGATGGGTTGCACAGTTGGTCCGAAGAGACTATAAGACTGTTTTACATGATTCTATGGGAGATGGGAGTAATACTCCTACTGTAAGAGCACTACAAAAAAAAAAGTTCTCTAGCCGCGTTTTTAAAATGTGGCTATAGCTCAGAAAAATTTGGCTATAGGACAATTTGGTCTATAGCCGTGTTTTTTTAGGCCATGTTTACAATCGTGGCCTAAAATATGTGACTATAGGCTTAAGGGGTCTATGGCCACATTTTTCCAAACACGGCTATAGGCCAAGACCAATGGCCACGTTTCAATAACCGTGGCTATAGGACATACTCTAGCTGCGTTTTAAAATTGCAGCTATAGAGGCAATCTATAGCCGCGTTCAAAATGCGACTTCAACACATCACTATGGCCGCGTCTTTAAAACGCGGCTTTAGCCCACAACTATAGCCGCGTTTTAAACGCAGCTATAACCCCTAAATACTTTTTTGAATTTGTCAAATGGCAAATGCATTTACAAACGCTACTATAAAAAACCTGTCACACACCCAATTCCAGCTTGTTATTCCTACAAAATTCCAACTGGTTGCATGCAACAAAATAACAAGTCGGAATTTCAAAGGAATATGAAGCTGGAATTTTCTCAAACCTGTCACAATTTCAATCAAGCTTTAAGGACTATGGAAAATTATCAACCTTCAAGGAATATGCAGTTCAATACAGCAACAAAATGGAGGAAAGTTTAGGGTCCATTTGACACAAAAAAGTTGCAGCAAGCATCAACATATGATTTTGAGATACCTTAACTGCAAACATTACGCACATGCTTCTAAGGGTGCCTTCCCATCTCCAAGCTCTTGTCTACAAGTGGGCCATCGGTTTTGTACCCTTGTTTTACAGGTAGAACACAGCTTATGTCCATAATGGTACTACAAAAATATAATGGCAGCAGTTAGCTATTTCGAACCAATCAGAGATCTAAGAAGAACATAAGTTACTTCATATAAAGAAAACCTTGACTTCTCCAAAATTGCATGCTATGATATACTATATATATAGCAGCTAGAGACACTCTTAGAAACAAGATTAGTGAAGTTAGACAACTTTTTAGCACTATCAAATGCGATCTTATACAGCTTGTATACTTTCAATTGCAACTAACTTAGCAAACTATTTTCTTTTCTATTTTATCATTCTAATCACCTAAGAACACTAGGCAACAAACTCATCAAAAGCACCACAACCTCAAAAGCAATGCAAATTCCATAGAATACCTAATTCATGTTTATAATTCTAACCAACTAGGAAGAATCTATAACTTCACTTGGAAACAAACTCATCAAAAGCAATACAAATTCCATAGAATACCCAATTCATGTATCTCCCTAAATAATTTAGCAAGCATATACTTCACTCTTGACTCAGAAACAATCCCATGAAAAACATCATACTTGCACTCATTCCACAGATAAGTCTTTTTGACTCTTCGCACAGATAAAAGGGTAAGTTTAATTTGCTAACACTAACCTGAATCACATTCCACAATTCACACATGAATTGTATTGTTATTTATACTTGCACTTGTTCAAAAGAGGAAAGTGCGGAGTAATTTAAGTCTAAGGGTACTATTATCTTATAAAAATATTCACATTGTTACATCTTAAAGCAGTATTAATATACCTAGGAAAACATGGTAGGGTAGCTCTCTTTTTATTTCATGTGACCTAAAGAGTTAGCTTAATTGTCTAATAATGCCAAAGCATCCCATTATTTTAGAAAAAGAAAAGAAAAAAAAAAGGCATACTTTCAAGCCACTCCATAATCAACCAAGGGTCTCAACTCCCATCCCACATCAGCTAAGGAAAAAGTAAAAACATGAATACACAAGTCATATAGAAACAAAAAACGTCTTGGCAAAACAAAGCATGTGGTTAATTTTAACGTTAATGATTACCCTTTACGCTTCAACTGACCAAACAAATACACAATTTGAAACCAGTTTCTATCTATGATGATTATAAATGTACCTAACCCATATGGAATTTTAGAAAGCACTAGATAGTCTTGGCCTATCCACCCACTACTAGCTTATAAATTTGGCTTCATTTTTGCCACCACGTTCAACTTATAACATATAACTACTACTACTGTTAGAGAGGTACAAATAGTCATTGTTTAGGACTTTGAAAGTTCAAGCTAGCAAGCAATCTCTTTGAGTCTTAGCAGTGCTTTCACATAAAGAAAGAAACAAAAAAATTGCAAAACTAAATATGTCAAAGGAAGCAAACCTTCAATTGCCTCTCTCGGTGTCTTGAAAGTCAACCCAATGTTCTTCCAGTAGCGATTACCACCCTTTCCAGGCCTCTTGGACTTCCCAGATTTGTTTGAGCTAAAAAAATAACAAACACATTCCCAACATAATAAAAAATCAGATCAAATAAACAAATAACTGCAAGAAAAGAATCAATAACCAAACAAAAGGGTTGCATGACCCCAACCCAAATCCCCAATCTTTTTCCTCAACCCAGACCATCAAAAATCACCAATCATAAACGAAACTTCAAAAAATTTAGGATCTTTTCAATAACCCCCAAGTCGAATCAACAACATAAACAAATACACACAAAGACCCAAATGCAAATTGAGAAAAAGGGAAAGCTGAGAGAAAGTACCTGTAGAAGAGTGGAGAAAGATCGACGATGGGGCTTGGGTAACAGATCGGCAATGGGGCGTGGCCTGCGTGGGTCGGTGATGGTTGATTGAACGGATGGATGAGGATTATGGATGAATGGAGTTGGGCTTCGAAGATGGGTGAGGAGGATGATGAATCGGGTCGTCGATGGTGCATTAGCTTCGGTGCAATGGAGCGTGAGCTTTGGTGGTAGCGGTGAGCACGATGATGAATTGGTGAGGATGATGGATGAATCGGAGGTGAGAGCTTGATGAGAAGGATGAGAGATAGGTGAGAGCCTAAGAGAGTTCTGTCTTTGAGAAAGAGAGAATGAGTGTGAATCGGCAGAGGGGTGAGATTAGGCTTTGAGAGATGGAGGTTGATGTGCCATTGGAGAGGCTAGGGTTGAAAATTTTTAGATTAGTATTTCTACAAAGCCTAAAGCCGCATTTTTAACTTGCAGCTATAGGCAAAATCTGAAGCTGCGTTTAAGAAACGCTGCCTAATTCCAAACTAAAGTTGCGTTTTAAACACGCGGCTTTAGACTAAATTTAAAGTCGCGTCTATAAAATGCGGCTTTAGGCAAGCTAGAGCTGTGTTTTTTAAACGTGGCCATAGTTAAGATTAAAAAAAAAAAAATGAAATATGCAGGTCCTATAGCCGCGTGTTTTAAACGTGGCCATAGCTCCACCCCCAAAAATGTGGCTATAGCTCAAGAAAACGCGGCTTTAGACGCGTTCTATGGCCGCATGTTTAAAACGCGGCTTTTGTTGTTTTCTTTAAGCCGCGTTTTTTTGAAATGCGGCTTTAGTTCATTTGTCGTTTTTACATACGCGGCCTAAAAAAATGTTGCCTAAGACCCGCGTATTTTGTAGTGGAGCTTGACTGATGCTATACTACCTTGCCTTTTTATTTATTGATTTAAAGTAGGAACGCCCACTTAGATGTTTTCAAATGGTCACGCTTTACGGTGTTGTCTCATTGGCAATTTGATAGGTTTTAAAAAAAAAAAAAAATCATTGCAACATTTTCTTATTACTTATTCTTTGTTTTATAGCAAAAGGCTTTGTATGTGATCGTGTTGGATAGTTGTTGAAATGTTTGGAATTTGATCGAGTTGCTCTTATTGACTTCAGGTTTTAATAATCTTGAGGATTGGCTTTTATCTTGACATGGTACATTTTTCCTATTTTGCTTGGTACTAAAGGAAAATTGCTTGAACCAAACCTTTCATAACTAGAACTCACTATAATCATTCCCTGAAATCTAGAATGAGACATATAGAGTAGGTGTTATTATCAGCTTGATTTTGTAATGGATTATAATTTGATTCTGATGAATGGTAAACTTAATTTTATCTTTAATATTCTTTTGGTCTTTACTGTTCAGTATAACAAAAAAAATGATATTGTGGTTTTCATGAATGATGTGCAATTTATGATGACCAAACCCTATTTTCTTTTTTTTGTAGAGAAGGTTAAGTGTTTTGTGTTTCCAAGCATCACACACAGAGGCAGTCGGTGAGAAAGGGTTAGTGGGACTCATCATTGTTGGAGCTGAGTTGATTGTATAAAGCATAGGAGCCAATCAATAAGAGAGGGTTGGAGGGTTGAGTTGATTATATAGAGCATAGGAGGCAGTTAGTGAGAGAGGATTAGAGGGACTCACTGTTGGTGTGATATTTGAATGCCAAGATGGAATGGACTATGAGTATAACCACTTGGACAAATTGATGAACCTTCTGTTGTAAATTTGCACATTTCCTAAAATTCATACCAAATGAGTCCATTTATGCACTAATGTACAATAACTTCAACTCCTCAGTTACATTAACATATAGCAACTAGCCCTGGGACCCTGACATTAACAGGCGTTAAGTTATGGTCTTTCACATAACATTTATGTTGGTTTTATTTTCATGACAAAAAGTGTTGTAAATTGCATTAATTTATTTTTTTTGTATTTTGTGAGATATAATTGTAATGAGTTTAGTGTTAAGTTGGTGAAGATTGATCAAGACAGTGAAGTTTGCAACTTGCTCGCGACTAACTCACGAGTGAGCTACCCGCCAAAGGTCACGTGAGAAGCATATGTTGGAAGCTGAACTATCTTTTGCTAGGTTGTATTTCGCAAGTCATTTTGCAACTTGGCCAAGTCTTGAATGACCCGCGAAACTCTCTGCCTGGATGATTTTAAGTATGACTCTTATACCCTTCACCCATAATATATATACCCTTATTACCCACAATATTGAAATGAGGTTATTTAAAAGAAAACTCTAAAAAGGTTTCTACAACACCCACCATTTTAGAGAGAGCTATTTATTCTCAAGAGAGAAATCCTTGTAGTCTCTTCTCCTCCCCTCTCCCATTGTTATACCTTGAAAGGAGATTTATATCCAAACACAACCCATGCCTATTCAGAGTGTATAAAGTGTTTTGGAACTTGGGAAGTATTGGGTATTTGCCAAAATAAGCCGATGAGGCTTGGCTGTGCAATTGGGCGGTATTGCAGGATCCGGGAAGCTAGTGAAGACAAGATTCTAAAAAGTCAGTTGGTAGCTAAAGTTTGGAGGGCTCAAGTATTTTGGGTGGATTAGGTTTAGAGGGTCTTTTTGGTATCCTTGTACTCCAACTTATTCACTAGTGGATCATTTCGACTTGGAGGGTCACGGAGAGGTTTTTCGCCAAGTTCTTCGGTTTTCTCTTCGATAACACATCATCGTGTTATCTTGTGTTTACACCTCTCTTCCCTTACTCTTTAAGCTTTGCATTTATTGTTTATGTTGTATGCATATGCTTTAGAGTAGTTCTGGTTTTATTGCGTTACACTTACTCTCATCCCGCACTTAGTTAAGTAGGGTAAAAGCAATCAAGTCATAATTAAAATCGAGGGTCTAAACAAACTTTAGTGTTTTACACTATTAAATATTTCAACAGGGAAATAACAATTTTTTTACCCCAAAAAAACAATTTCTTAACTTACTAATTATAAAGAAAATAAATATTTAACTTAAGAAGAAAAAGAAAAAGAAATTTCATTAGATCTCATTTTTAATAGTCTTTCCATGCATAGTACTAGTTAGCGACTAGTATGGAATAATTACAAGACCATTTTTTATAGGTCTTGTTGACGGGTACTACAAGGCACCCCGTTAATATGGAATAAATTGCAATAAAATACTAATGTTTTTTGGGAAGTATAAAAAGTCTAGATATAACTGTTAAGCTTGTATCAACTTTAATGGGAAGGCTATTTGGTAGTGATGTTCAAGTATTGTTGTTCAAAATAATGTGAAAATTGTGATTTAAAAAGTGTTATGAAAACACGTGTTTACAGTACTCAAAATTCAAAAAATGTGTTTGGTACTCTATTTCTAATAACATATTTTCAAATATGAACAAATGTTTGTGCTTGGCATATGTATGTGTTTTTTTTTTTAAAGTAATAAAATTTTTACTTTTTCTGACAATAATAGTACTTTTAATTTTTTTTATGAGAGTGAGAGAGAGCCCCACGGCCCACCCATTCCCACAGCCACACACATTCTAACACTTCCACTTCTTCATATCTTCTTTTTCTTCATCTTTTTCCCACATTTTCTTCCCATCTCTTTCTTCCTTTTCTTCCCACCCATTCCCAAAGGCCTATCTTGAAAAAGTCATAAAATTACACCCAAATCATTTAACCAACTCTGAGTACCCACATGAGAATGAGAGAGAGACCTGCGAGTCCGTTTTTTTTGTGTTTGTGTGTATGTGTGTGTGTGTGTGTGTGTGTGTTTTTTTTTTTTAGGTTGGCAGTTTTCTTTTGCTATGATAGTCTTGGAAGTTTTTGAGTTTTTGTTACTCTGTGAGAGAGAGAGAGAGAGAGAGAGAGAGCTGAAAAGAAACGTGAAAGGGAGAGAGAGTTTCAATTAATATTTGTCAAATATGTGGGTCTCATAGTTTTTAACTTATTTACAAAAATATCATTGAACAATGTTTTATGAAAATTGAAAATTGGTAAGAAGAGTTTTTTAAATTCAATGTTTAAACACTCTAAAATAAGAAACCTAACTCAAACGCCCTAAAAAAACACTCCTACCAAATAGTTGTTTTGGGCCCATATTTTTCAGTGTTTAAACATTGAAACTATTGTTTGGAATCACCAACCAAACGGCCCTTATAAGTATTTTAGTTATTTTGTTATTTTTTTTTTTTTTAGGTCTGGATGATAAAGTAAAATATGTTCCAAACTTTTAATCATAAAAATCATAGCATGTTTATTCAAAATGAACAAAAAAAAAAAAAAAAATCTTAACTCTTTAGATGAAAATTAGTTTTTCTTTTCAAAAAAAGGTTTTTAACAAAAAATATTTACTAACTTGTTCTTTAAGACAATGCTTTAGTTATATATGCGGGGATAAAGTATATATTAAGAAAATGAGACATTAATAGTTTGAATGAGTATTAATATATGAGCAAGACTTAAGTATAGTATTTAGGTATTGCTCCTTAGGTTCCCTTCTGAAGATTTTGCCATGTGAAAATTTTCTCATAGGATGGAAGTGTATTTTATAGTTAAGTGTTCACATAGTTAAATCTCAAGAGGGGAATCTAAGGAACAACACCTAAGATATTGTACTTAAGTTTTGTCTTTAATATGTGTGTGTGTGTGTGTGTGATGAAGATGGGCAATTCTATCAAATTTATAGAAATAAAGAGAAATTTGAAGAGTTAGGGAGTTCAACCCTAGGCAAAGTAAATATTTTATTCACATTCAAATTAGTATCATAAACTCAATTAGTATCCTCTCTCTCTCTCTCTCTCTCTTCATGAACATGGGTGCTCAAAACTTCCAAGCACTTGACTGTTTCCTCAAACATTAGTAAGGCCAAAAGGTTAAGGGGGGAGATTCCTAACCTCACACCCTTAAAAAATAAGATTATTTTTTAGCGGTAATCTAAGGTCCAAATTTCTTTAAGATTAACATTTAAACTTCGTCTTTTAATGATAAAGAGATTTGAGATTCGATTCCTGCCTATATCAAAAATTGATTAGTATATTGGCTTAATGATAAATTTATAATTTAAAATTCAAATAATTAATGGTCTTTGTTGTCTCAAACCAAATCATGCCAATGGATGAGGGAATAGTTTGAGTTTGTGATTTTTGTTGTATTTTATGAGATGTAGTACAGGAGAAAAAGGTAAATTGCTTTTTTTTTGGGTGCTGAAAGATAGATATTATTCAACAAAGCAAAGAAAAATACAATACATCATAATAGAAGACACAGAATCAACAACACACCTAACAACAACATATTACTGAAATTAGCAACATCAATGCAACTGAAAATAAGAACTAGCTAGTAAGGTAGAATAAGAGCCACAAACCCTAGGAGCTCAAATATTTACAAGTAACCAAATTCAAAATAGAGGGAGGTAGTTCCCAAGGAGTAAGCAAACCCAACCTAGAGCTAGACTTTTCCCACTTTGCTAACATATGAGCAACTTTGTTGCTTTGTCTTGGTATCACTCAAAGGTGATCTAAGAAAATTCAATTCCATCATATCATATGCTTTTTGCATGTTTAATTTAATTCCCAAATATCCTTTCCCCTTCTTGCTCTTCTTAAAAGAGTGTACTATTTGTTGTACGGCCACCACATTCTCAATCATCCACCCACCGTCCCACCCCACCTGAATCAGCTTTTATCCTTTTGTATTTTATGTTCTTCCCTTCTACTTATTCTATCATTCATTAATCATAAGTTCATAATAGATCTAGCCATCTGGGAGAATCTTCCCTTATGACACCATCTTCCCCTCCCATCAATTAAAAATTATTTTAAAGTGTCTAATCCAATGTGAATTATTATTATTATTATTTTGTATTTAAAACAGAAATATTTCAGCTAAAGTAGAACATGTTTTCTTTTTCTCTATGATGATAAAGTAGAACATGTCACAAACTTTTAACCATGAAAATCATAGCATTTTGTTTAAGTTATTATATATATATAAATATATATATATATATATATATATTTATGAGATAATATTAAGACTACATTGTACTTTTATATATGAGATTACATTTTACTTTTAATTTATTATTATTTTTTAATATTTCAATAGTTACAATGTTAGGATCTATCATTTCATTACAGTGAAATTGTACATGTGGACCTAACTGATTGTAACAGGTGATAGATATTAGTTAGTTACTTTGGGGTAATGGGTTACCACACTAGTTAATAAGGTGAAGAGTGGTTAAGAGGGTGCGTTAGTTGTACTGTGAGGGTGGGTTAATTGTACTAGAGTTAGGATTACACCATGGGTATAAGGGAAGCACTGTGTAACAGAACAGGACATTGTCTTGTGAATAATACATTACTCATTCTTTTTCTCTCTCTTTGATCTTCCATGGAGGTTTGGTCCCCTTGAAGTGACCAATCCATTTTCCTTTCTATGCACTAACAGAGCCTTAACATACAAGAGGGGAAGAACAATTTGAACTCTAAAATATCTTGTAAACACTAAAAGGTGCCAATCAATTAAGTTGCAAGGATTTTGACATACTTTTAGATGTTAATATATATAAAAATGACTTGTTTTATCTATGTAATATACTTATATTTATTATCATCTATTCTTCAGTTGTTCCAATATCATTAATATATTTGAATTTAGGAGATGTAGGGCCCGTTTGGTTTAGAGATGTCTCAGATTTCATATCTCAGAACTCAGTTTTCATAACTCAATCTCAAAACTCAGGGGGAATGTGCAGATTAGGCATGTGGATGCATGAATATAGTAAGTTAGGCATAGTTTGAAACTATGTAGGAAAATAGCAACTCGAGTTTTTGAAACTCGAGATTTACATAATAAATCGAGTTTCAAAAACTCGCTTTCTGCTCGCTTTGGGCTTGCTGAGGTGGAGAAAATGCCACCTGGATCTCGAGTTTTATAAACTCGAGTTTTAAGTCTACCTAAACTCGAGTTTATAAAACTCGAGTTTACCTATATCTTATTATAAATTATGTAGTTTATACGCATCTAACTCGAGTCTTAAAGACTCGAGTTTCATGCAGTAACTCGAGTCTTATAGACTCAATTTCCTCTGGGCATGTTTATTTAAAACTCAGCCCGTGGCATTTAACTCTCTCACATTCTCCACTCTCACTGCTCAACACACAGAGAAAACCTAAAATCTCAGCCTCACTAACTCTCTCACTCACTCACCCTCACTAACTCACTCACCCATAACTCTCTCACACCACTCACTCTCACAAAACCACATTCTCCACTCTCACTGCTCTTCCCTCTCAGCAAATTCATATCTAAGGTAAGGGTTTGCATAATTTGATTGTCATTATAGTTGGATATGTTGTCTATGGGTGTGGGTTAAAGAGTTTTACCATTTATTTTGTAGATAGTTAACATAACTTAGTTAATTTATCAATATTGTGAATTATAGAACTTTGTTTTGTTAGTGTTAATTTTTTGAGTATTTATTTGTATAGTTTTTGTTATCAAAATTTTATTCATCATTTTATTTTGATCATGATCTTACAAATTTCTTTGACTTTATTTATCATTAGTTTGGGTATGAAATGGGTAGTGAATGAATGTAATGAATGGGAATGAGTATGTAATTATCAAAATTTTATTCATCATTTCTAGGTTTTTATTTTTATCATGATTTTACAAATTTCTTTGACTTTATTTATCATTGGTTTGGGTATGAAATGGGTAGTGAATGAATGTAATGAATGGGAATGGGTATGTAATTATCAAAATTTTATTCATCATTTCTAGGCTTTTATTTTTATCATGATCTTTCAAGTTTTTTTGACTTTATTTATCATTGGTTTGGGTATGAAATGGGTAGTGAATGAATGTAGTGAATGGGTATGTAATCATGCTCCTCTACCCACCTAATTCTTTCAGAACCCTTTTAGGCATTATAGGTCACCACACAATGGAGTAATAGATAATTCCGTCTCTCCATCCACTAGGATTAGAAGGTTTACGTCTTGGCCTTTAGATATTAATGGGCACTCTATAACCTGGCTTGAATATGTTCATTGGTAAGATTGCATTACTTTTTTCCCTCACTTTACGACTATGTGATTTAACTAACATAGGACTTGACTTGAACAGGTTCACAATGCCTGATATTGTTATAATCATATACCATGGTGGTCCGCTTAAGAATCCCAATGCGAACAAGGGATTGCCATTTGAGGGGCCGGGTATGAGAACTTATTATGCCGAAGTTGATCGTAGGTTGAAAACCCTTGATGAATTGAAGATATTTGTCATGGAAGAGTTGGGTAAGAATCCGATGCGTACAACATGCAAATTACTTATCGTATGCCAAATGAAATCATGAAGCACCGGATTAATTACAAGTATATGCTGATAGAAAAAGACAAACATGTGAAGATCATGTTTGACAAGTTGGAGAGTATAGCTGAAGTAAGTAACATTGAGTTGTACATACAGTTGGAGCCGCTTGCAGGATGGCAAGAGGATATCCAACAAACAACTAGAAGCTTACAAGTTGCGCTTCCGGATGCTCAATATGAGTATTCTACACATGTAGAGGATGATGATGTTCATGCCGATGGAGATGATGATGATGATGACGACGACGACTATGTTGATGAGACTACTGCCGTTAACAATGATGATGACGATGATGATGACGACGACGACTATGTTGATGAGACTACTGTCGTTAACAATGATGATGACGATGATGATGATGATGATGATGATGATGATGATGACGACTATGTTGATGAGAATCTTGCCATTAACGGTGAAGATTTTGCCGATAAAGATGACTATGAAGACATGATTGAGAGAGGGGACTTTCGGGACTTTGGGGACTTTGAGAGGGACATTGATGACGATGAGACATTGGACGGCGGTGAACCTGATGCAGACAATGTTATTAGTGTCCAAAACATTACAAACACAATCCTTGCCTACGCACCTCCTGCGTTGTCATTCTCTGCAAATACTTGGGAAAATATGGTTGATCCTTCACATATTGAGATGCCATTTGTGTCTACTTGGAGAGAGGGGATGAATTTGTGCAAAGGGTTGACTTTTGCGAGTAAAGTGGAGGTGAAGCGCGTATTAACAATTTGTGCCCTCAAGGAAAACAAAAACTTTAAGATCACTAGGTCGACGAGGAAAAATTTTTGTGCGAAATGCGTGCATGAGTCGTGCAAGTGGTATGTCTACGCAGTTATGAAGCCCGAGCTCCAAAATCTATGGATGGTCACCGTGTATGTGGGTCCTCACACGTGTTTACCGACTGGAGTGCGAAATGATGGTAGAATGATGAGTTGTAATTTTATTGCAGCAGAAATCCATAACAAGTTACTTGAGGATCACACCACTCAAATTAAGCATCTCAGATCTCTGATAGAGGCGAAATATAATGGCCATAAGCCTTCTTACTACAAGGTATGGGATGCGAAACAAAAGGCGATTGCGCTTATGTTTGGAGATTGGGAAGAATCTTACCAAAGGCTGCAAAAGTTGCTAATGGCGTATATTGATCAGGACCCGACTACCCGGTTTGCTATCGTGTCACACCCACCGATGAAGATCACACAGTATTTTTTCATTATGTGTTTGGGTCTTTCGGTCCATTCATATCATGATTCAAATACTGCAAGCCGGTTATCAGTATTGATGGGACCCATCTGTATGGTAAATATCAGGGAAAGTTGTTGGTCGCAATGGCAACCGATGCTAACAACAAGGTATTCCCTCTCGCCTTTGCTGTTGTGGATTGTGAGTCAGGGTCCAGTTGGAGGTGGTTTTTACGATGCCTCGGAGAAACGATTGGCCACGATACTGACGACGGCATTTGCATAATTTCGACCGACATCTCGGTATCAAAAACGCCATTGCAAAGCTGGCCTAGAAGGGATGATGGAAAAGCAAAGGTATTTCATAGATATTGTCTTCGACATGTTGCTAGCAACTTCAACACCCATTTTCGAACTCGACTCTAAAGTCGGCGGCGTTGAAAGCGGGATATGCTAGTCGGGTAGTTAAATTTGCTACCATAATGGACTCCATTAAGCGAGGTGGAAATTGAGGCCATTAGGAAGAAGAAGAAGGTGACGGGGAGGGATGGTAAGGAAAAGAATCAAGATTATCTTCCATACACATACCTAATGAGCGAGGATGTGGACATGTGGACCCGGTCATACGATGGTGGGAGACGTTTTGGAGCAATGACAACCAATATATCGAGTGTTTCAATGGTGTCTTTGAAAGGTGCACGGGGCCTTCCTATTGCCGCGTTGGTTGAGTTCACTTGGAGCAAACTTGTTCAATATTTCCACGACCGGCGCAAAGAATACCATTATGAGTTGTCGAGAGGGTAAGAAATGGAGTGAATATGCCTTATCCACGTGGGATGGAAATAAGCGTAAATGCGAGAAACACTATCTCAAGCCATTTAGCAATGAAGAGCTGATATTTCAAGTAGTTACCCAACTCAACGTGTCTAGCGCGGGAGGGGAAACCACGATTACGAAGTTCGGTTACGGGAAAAAACATGCAGTTGTGGGAAATGGCAAAATATAGGGATCCCGTGTTCACATGCAATTAGAGTATGTGACTATTTACATATTGATTCGACCACGTATATTCACCCATGTTATGGTTTGAACCATGCCCTTAACACTTATGAGCATGCATTTGTGGTTCCTAAGTCACAGTCATTATGGAGGGATCCCATGGGGCCAAAGTGGTTGCCTAATCCGGCATTGTTGCGGGCCAAAGGTCGACCGGTGAAGTCACGAATAAGAAATGAGATGGATGGAGTGAGGAATAAGGATCAAGAACCGGGATGGCGGAGGGAGGACGCAGATTTGATAGAGAGTCAACCGAAGCAGACATGTGGACTGTGTCATGCTTCCGGGCATAACCGCAGAAAATGTCCGCAATCCCGCGGTGCTTCCACAAGCGGCCATGTTCCACACTAGGTAGGTTGGCAAAAATTTATGCATCGGTTAAATAATTGTTGTTCATTCGATGTTTACCTAATGTTTACTATCTTGTCTCCTAACGTAAATACTCTACGTTTTTCAGGCATCCTTCCATGGACGACGTTGTATTGGCTCTATGTGAACTTTTTGATTGTTGTTGAATGTACTTGTAATTCTCTATCCAATGTACCTCTATGAAGATTGTGATTTGAGTAGTATGGTTAGAATTGCAAATTAAGCGTGGTTGGACATGTTTAGAATGGTGATATATTGAGAATGACTTTTGTTGTGATTTGAGTGCATTTACATTGTAAAATGACGCCTGAAACAGAGCATTTTCTACTGGGAAAAAAAAAATTTGCCCAGTAAAAATCAAGTTTTAGACACTCGAGTTCCTTGGGAAAAAAAAATTTGCCTAGTGAAAATCGAGTTTTAGAAACTCGAGTTCCACTGGGGAAATTTTTTTGAAACAGGGCATGCCTCTCTGCCTCTCTGCCTGAAACAGAGCATGCTGTTGGGGAAAAAAATTTCCCCAGTGAAAATCGAGTTTTAGAAACTCGAGTTCCATTGGGCAAATTTTTTTCCCCAACAGCATGCTCTGTTTCAGGCAGAGAGGCAGAGAGGCATGCCCTGTTTCAAAAAATTTGCCCAGTGGAACTCGAGTCTCTAAAACTCGAGTTCCTTTGGTTACGACCTCCATTAATACTGGAGTTATAATGGAAAATAAAATCGGTCCATTTGGTCTAATTTGGTCTGATTTGGTCTAATTTGGTCTGATTAATCTAATTTGGTCTAATTTGGTCTTACTTGGTCTGATTTGGTCTTATTTGGTCTAATTTGGTCTGATTTGGTCTTATTTGGTCTAATTTGGTCTTACTTGGTTTGATTTGGTCTTATTTGGTATGATTTGGTCTTATTTGGTCTAATTTGGTCTTACTTGGTCTGATTTGGTCTGATTTGGTCTTATTTGGTCTTATTTGGTCTGATTTGGTCTGATTTGGATATTTTGGTCTAATTATTTGGGGGTCAGCTGTCCACCATTGCTACACTGATATTCATAGTGCTACATGTGCTGCTCAATAGCTCGGCACTGTTGAACCCTATCTAGTCATATCATTCACACTCACGTCAATACACAGATCTGCATCATTTTGCAATGCAATGCAATGCACTGTATTTTAGTGGACTATATTTAAGTTCAATCAAGACATCCTCTGCTTTAGCCAAGAGAGAGAAAGAGTCTCTATGATTGAATTCAGGAAAATAATTTCAATACAAGAGGTCTGTAATGCAAAGAAGCTTGCGTGTAAATTGCACACTTCCCTCAGTCCCTGTAGCAACCAGGCTACCCCCACAGAAATAAGAAAAAAACAATGTCCATATTTGCATTGTCATTAAGTTTAGATTAGACCATTGAAAGGATTTACAATCTTCACTATTTTAATCGATTAATGATCAGGACATGTGACTTCTTGAGGTAAACAAAATATCACTTAATGGACCATTCTAAGCATTATCATGTGTTTCATGATGACTTACCTCTATAGCTAGGAGCTATTGGGATGCTTCTATGTTTTGGTTTCATTTTTCTGTTACAGCTGGTTTATGATCATATTGGTTTATTATTATTTTTTAAATGTCTAAAATTAAACAGGGTTCAGGCCTTGATCTTGTCACCAACAAGAGAATTGGCATCTCAGACAGAGAAGGTGATATTGGCAATGGGTAATTTCATAAGTATTAAAGTACATGCATGCATTGGACGCAAGAGTGTGGGTGATGATATCAGAAAGCTAGAATTAGGCCATCAGGTGGTGTCTGGAACTCCAGGCAGAGTTTGTGACATGATCAAAAGGAGAACACTGAAAACTACACACATCAAATTGTTAATTGTTGTAAGTTTATGTTTTGTGATCCCTAACCTTACTCTTTTAACTCTCCTCTCTCTCTCAGATGTGCAAAATGCCTATGAATGTTGCTGATCTAATATAAGTTTTGCTGGCCGTCTTGTGTGTTGATGCATCACAGTTGTGCGGTTTAGACCATAACTTTCACCAAGCACTTATAATTCTTGCAAACACTAATACAAGTACACCTTTTCATAACATACCAACAACGAACAGCAGGGAAAAAATGAGCAAGTAGACATCAACAACAACAACAACAACAACAACACTAATACAAGTAGGTTCACAAAATGTGTAGACATCAACAACAACGTTGAATGTTCGTAGGTAGAAATTTTTGGAAGTCATCATTGCTTGAATCTGAGAAGTCTGAAATGTCACTTTCATCATCTAACACAGTAATTTCATTAATAGACTTCATGGCTCGCTCTTGCGCCTTCCCCTTTAGATGCTTCCTAGCTTTTTGGACTGCATGAAAACGGTCTAGCCGCCTTTGCATTTGATTGTTCTCTTGTTCAAGGCGAGCAAGTATGTTGGCAGGTTCATCTCTAGGTAACTCGGCTGAGCGTGCCTTAGGAACTCGTAACCCGTGCCATCGACAATACACCTCCAACTCACACCTCTTCTCGTATAGGGTTGACCATGGTGGTTCTGCTACGGTGAACTCCATTGCGGTGGTATCTGTACTTAGTTTTGTAGGTTTGCCGACCATGATGTGGCCAACGCTTCCAAGACTCTCGTACGTGTATATTGGCATATTAACGAAATCTCTCTTCTTTCCAACCCATTTCCCTCCATAGTGGTCTGTGTATGTTTGTAGTTGTTGATCTGCTGGAACTTGTGATGATTCATTTGTTGAAGTAGATTGAAACTTGTTTCTACGTGTACGAGATGATGTTGAGGCGTTGCGACTCATAGCTTACTCAACCTACAAAGTTAGTGGTGTAGGAATAAGAAAAGAATTGTGGTACATTTATAACCTCATTCCACTGTGTATTCAATAATAAAATTTAATATATTCGGGCTTGTCATGTCAATACGAGTGGAAAACCACTACACAAATTTTTTGTTCAAATGTTCCCAATGTCACGGTGAGATTCTCTTATTACAGGCGGTAGTTGTAGTGTCTTGCCATGACTATTCAGTGAACGGTATTCATGTGAAGAGTATTTAGCATGCTTGTGTTTCATCTGACATGAACTTGACAAGACAATACCGAGTTGTGTTAAATGCATCATAAACTTTTCAGGGGTCTTCTGCATCCTTGAAAACAGTGCATTGCAAAATGATGCAGATCTGTGTATTGACGTGAGTGTGAATGATATGACTAGATAGGGTTCAACAGTGCCGAGCTATTGAGCAGCACATGTAGCACTATGAATATCAGTGTAGCAATGGTGGACAGCTGACCCCCAAATAATTAGACCAAAATATCCAAATCAGACCAAATCAGACCAATTAAGACCAAATCAGACCAAGTAAGACCAAATTAGACCAAATTAGACCAAATCAGACCAAATTAGACCAAATCAGACCAAATCAGACCAAATCAGACCAAATCAGACCAAAATAGATTAATCAGACCAAATTAGACCAAATCAGACCAAATTAGACCAAATGGACCGATTTTATTTTCCATTATAACTCCAGTATTAAGGGAGGTTGTAACCAAAGGAACTCGAGGCAGAGAGGCATGCCCTGTTTCACTGGGCAAATTTTTTTTCCCCAACGACGGCATGCTGTTTCGGTCGAGAGGCGAGAGAGGCATGCCTGTTTCAAAAAAATTTCCCCGAGTGGAACTCGAGTTTCTAAAACTCGATTTTCAGGGAAAATTTTTTTTCATCATTTTGCACTCGCATTATAGGCAACAGATGGAATGGGACACTCTGGTCATGTAGGTAATCAATTGTGCAAATGGATCTTAACAAAACTTTTAAAAACCACCACTTTAGAGTTGTAGTTGCATCGATAATTTTCGAGTTCCAAGAACTTGAAATTGTATATGTCAAATTTCTCTTGTCGTTTGGCAGCGAATATATGAGATAACTTGCAATTACGAACAAATCCTAATATTAGGCAATGTGATTTCTTAATAAAAAAGAGGAAGAGAACAAAAAAATCAATTTGGTTTGGGTTGTTATTTCTGTCAAGTTTGCTAATCAAACATGATGGTTAAAATTTGCTTTTGAATTTTATTGCCTTGTCAATAGACCTTAAATTGTCAAAAATTTATTATTATTCGGACAAGTGATTAACTTCAAAAATTTTAACATCAATATACAACCATGGTCGCCCTTGAAAAAGTTATATGATTTCACCACGAGCACGAAGCTTTAGAAGAAAGAGCATCTTGTTATTAATTTATTGGACGAGTTCACAATAAGTTACGGAATAGAAACTCTTAAGTATTAACATAAATTATTACACTTTAGAAGTTGGCATTGCCGAATTAGCTCCAGTTTTCTAGAATATTACATCAATTGGCGCAACCACATCACTGCGAAGTAACGACCCAATCTCTGCCTTTCATCATTAGAGCTAAAAGGACCGGCTCCATGGCGCATAACCAAGAAGCTATCAAATCCTAGAGCTGCCGATTATGGTAATCTGCAAACAAGTGAATTTGATATCTAAATAAATACACCTTATTATTGCAGTTGATCAAATAAATCAACCTGAACAAGAAGTGAACCAAGCTTATTGGAGAATGCAATGCCAAATATAGCAACAATTACACCAAGAGCAGACCTTGTTAGTATTGGCACAAAGAAGTGTTGGTAGCCACCGGCTTTCCCTACTTTCACAAAAATGAATTCCCTTATGTAAGATCTACATTCACATTTGGTCAAAATGAATTCTTCTACTTTCAATCAAGTTACACAACAATTATATCCATAATTGCTAATCGGCACTTAACTTAGAAATTGAGCTACAGAGTACAAACTGACTGCACATAAAATTAAGGAACTAAACCTATGGTTATTGAACCCACAACCTTAACCTTAACCTCAACCTTACTCTTACGAGAAGAGGAGGTGCCATTTGAGGTTAGAGATAATTGGCTTCATGTTTAATTGTGATAACATATAAAAAAAATAAAACTGATTCACTATACCCGATCAGTAGGGTCTCCTGAGTTCCCATTCAAGAGCTTGTGATTCTCTTCTTTGTTCCTGCTATCCTTGTCTGTAGAAGTCAAGGGTAACAATAATGATGCTCCACTTGTCCGATCAGGCATTTCTGCAGTAACAACACAAGTCAATGAAACTGCCCAAAGACTGTCAACCAAGAATTTTAGTAATAACAGTGGCAGATTCCTAACCTGGCAATTTCTTGTCTATAAAGAACACAACCAAATTAACAGTATACTGCGGGGAATCATAGAGAGAACTGTGAACAAAATGTAAATTTTATTCGAGAAAATGTAGAAGTTTATAAAGATGAAAGAGGACCATACCATGCAACAACAACATCAACCGTGTAATGTTTGCGGGATGCTATGATCAAGAAACTGCTGGATCACGGCAAGTAACTAAGCAAGCTTGTTTTATAAACCTGCAATGATGCATAATAAAAATTTAAGATCGAGTTGGAACCACATATCACCAAGATAGCATTTGGTCGGGTAGCATTGTGAAGTAAGATTTAAACAAGTCAAACAAAACTAAAAACGGCGGTCACAATCTCTACCCAGAGAGTCGAGAGACAATCGGCTAGCTTAGAAGTCAAACTGGGTTCATCAATATTTATAACCTGCATATGTAGAATTCATAACCTGCATTAAGAAATAGAAAGGCAATTAATGAGGGGAGTAGGAACTAAGAACGGTAAGTATATGAAGGCAGATGTCATAAAAGATCATAATGGAAATGTAAACCAACATGCTCTTCATTTTTTTGAGCATTTTTTGTTTTTAATTAGATAAAAAATCTGTAAACTTTTCATTTGAGCCACTGTAATTTGGATGATGTGCTTAGAATTATCAAAGGTTTGCATGCACAACATACATGTTCCAAACACCCCTCTTTTTTATTATAAGAATACATTTTCCAAACGCAAAAAACAAAAGTTGAACCTCATAATCACTCGTGGTCAAGAAAGCAGCCCCATTTAGTTGATTTATAAAAGAGAAGATCCCAAACATAAGTTACCCATCCAAGGCGAGCTTAGACTTTAGGCTTACTACCATTCATGATAAACATATTGCTATTTATTGACTGAACCAATGAGTACTCATGTTAGTGGGGATCATTTAAAAGAAGGGCTAGGTCAATGAAGTGTGAGGTGTACATCTAGAGACTTGAGAACCCCATATTTTACAATAAACTTAAATGGGGCCATGTAGAGAATGGTAGTAGGAAGCTGATACACAAAAAGCTGTATAAACGAAGGAACAAATTGATTTCCACTTGGAGCTCAAATAACATTTTTGAGTTAGAAAATTCAACTCTGCATCAAGGGCAAATAAGTAACTAAATTTTATAGATGTCCCCAGTATAATCCCAAGTAGCACTAGGATTAGGCAGTAGGGATAAAAATTTGGGTATGAGTTGTCAAACCTAGGAGAGGAATACCGGAAAAGTACATAATGTGACAGGCTCCGATACAGTTCACATAAGTTCATTTTTAAATGTTGCTCCAACCATCCAGCGGTCACACAATCCAGCAACCCCAAACAGAAAAATCAATTCCCAAATTCATCACCCAACCCACAAATTAACAAACAAACCCATAACTGGCCACCCATTAAAGCCACCAAGCCCAAAAATCTTTAAAAAAAAACCCCTAAAATCATTTTCGTCAATTGTGCCCAAAATCACAGATCCTTTGAGCACTGTCACTCAGCAATGCTAAATTTCCACTTAAATGAAGAGGCAGTAAGCAAGAGAGATAGATAGTTAATAAAAAGAAATTATTCAGCAAATATTGGTGTGGAGGTCATTTGGAGCACACATTATCCTAAGTCATCAAGGCATCTACAGAGTTAACAAATAGAAAAAACAAGTAAGAAATAAAATAAATGAAAAATGCATTGTACCAGTTCCAAGCAATAAAATAAATGAAAAATGCATCTATATAGAAAGAATACAAAAAGAAAAGGCACAAATTATATGACCAGAAGACATCTCCGACAGCTAAACTTCCTTATAGCAAATTGCAGTACCAGTTCCAAGCCCAAAAAATATTTTGAATGCCTACCCGGTAAGGCATATAGATCATGCCTTCTTCGGCAATGAACTCAAGAACGCCACAATGAGAAACCCCCTCGGCGAAGCATTCCGAAGCTCAAACAACATTGGATAATCAATATGTAAAGATGCTGCAAATTTATTATCCACATTAGCAATCTTAATTCAAGGCCATGACGAATAAAAACTACATCAACTATGAGAAACATAATGCATAATAAGAGATCAAATTAGATGAACTAACCAAGGCAGTCCAAGGCTGAAGGAGGCATTATAACTGAAACAACAGAAGTTTAAAACAATCTCAAGAATAATACAGATAAAACTGAAATGTAATCACAAAATGTGGGATTAATTTGAAAAACTTACTTTTATCACCACTTTCAAGTTGTGGCTGCAAAATACATAAAATAATTGAGTTAAAACAACAGAAAACTTGATAAACAGAAGAATATGAACTTCCAAAATATATGCAAGCACATGGATTTAGATCATATGTGCTGAGAGAGAGAGAGAGAGAGAGAGAGAGAGAGAGAAAGAGAGAGTAACAATTATTTCTAGAGAAAAAATAGTTCCAACTGTTGTTGAATAATGGTGTTATATACTTGAATAAGTTGTTGAATAACATCTCGAGCACTTGTGACTTCTATTTCCTTCAGGTTCTCTACATAAACGCCTTTCTTAATGTCTTCCCTTATCTGTAACATAGACACCAAAATAAGGAATTAAGTTTCCTGGCATACTAATCAAAACAAATGGAGCAGCTCAAAACTTCATTGTAGCCATCAATCCAACAAGATCATAAGAGAAATTGTTCTCTATTTTTTAATGACCTCATAAAGAAGAGAAATTTGCAGAAATATAAAACTCTTTCTGCACTAATAATGTGCATTTTTTTTGTAGGCATAACTGGTTGGTCAGAACTTTCAGCAAAAAATTATCCATACCTGCAAGTTATTAGAGGATGGCTCTAAAAGATCAAGAATCTGTTCGTTGTATATTTCCAAAAATGAGCATTTACAAGTAAATCTCAACTTTTCATCTCTACGAGCCTCTTTTTCCTGCATACCAAAACCGAGCCATTGACAAATGCATTGAATTTCTTGCAACAAATAAACAAAGGTAGCTTAAAGAGTAACTTTTATATCAATGGGACTAAAATTTGGAAGAAAGGAAGTAACAGACAAAATAAGACTATGATCAAAGGTTTAAACATATTTGCATGTTGAGAACATTTCAGGCATATATAAACAGACAGGGAAAAATGAAACACCTTTTACATGTTCAAATAAAAAACTAGAATATAAAGATCTAAAAATTTTAGAAATGGTTTCATATAAAATGTAATTTTTAAAATATTTTTTGATAGATAGATATATAGATAGTGGGGGAGGGGGAAGATGGGGTTCGAATTACAAATATTACATTAGGCACCACAAAGGTCAAAGGGGGTCACTACCATCGAGCTATCACTTGAAACTCAAAATGTAAATTAAATATACCTAGTATGGTAGGAAGAAACCTCAAAAATATTAGTTTCAAATGATCATATGTCATATGTCATTGGTGTCTGATCCAAATGATCATATAAGAAATGAGGTGAAGCAGAGGACTCTTATGTATGTACACACATAATGCCAATCCTAGGGTAGTTAGGCACATACCTTTTGAATCCTTGTGAATAAATGTTCAAATACTCTAGGTGTCATCCCACAATTTACACTGTGTCTTCGAGTGCCTCCCTCAATGTCTCCAAGCATAGTGTGAGTCTTTCCACTTCCAGTCTAGATACAAACAATTATATATAATAACAGCAAAACTAGATCATATTAGAATGCAAGCTAAATTTAGAAAATACATTAAACTTTGCTGGCAGATTAAGTATAACATGCTGGACAGAACTAGCACAAAAGACCTTTGAACTATCCAACATCATTGTTGGGGAAACTCACTTGGCCATATGCGAACATGCAACTGTTGTAGCCTCCCATGCAATTCTCTACCATCGGCAATCCAGCCACTTTAAATAGTTTCTCCTGTTGTTGCATCACTTAAATGAGGCCCAACCATGGCATTGGGAAAAAAACACAACTAAACGCAACAGAACAGATGCAATAATCAATCTAATAAGAGTACCTGGCTGACATTCTCATCTGCAGCAACATCAAAGGTGAAGCGGGACTCAGGGTGCCCAGTCCAAGTAATAGTCTGACAACTCTGTTGCTCAAATGATGTCCCGTGATACCCATATCCATCGAAAAACTGCAATTTCACAAACCAGTAGGATTGATTATAATTAATAACTACCCATCAAACAGCTGCAAATTTCACAAACAGAATTGCATAATTATAAATTATACAAGATAGTTAACCAATTACAAATCATAAATTCTTGTCCCAAGTCACTTATCAAAACAATTAGCAATTGATCAAAACAGAACAAAAAAATATATGAAATTTAGCAAGCATTTTATCAAAGATTCTGATTTTTAAATTTACACCATAATACATCAAAACAAATACAAATTTCAATCTTTGATTTCTTATCCGTTAATGCCTCTATGTTTGTGAAGATGATAATTTTTTTTCTTTTTTAATTAAAAAAAACACAAAAATATATATATGAAACTTAGCGAGCATTTTATCAAAGACTTTGATATTGAAAGGGTCACAAGAACATATCAACTATGATAGATTAGATCTGTATCAAATCAAAGGTAATAAAAGCATTTTGTCCTGATAAATCAAAGGTAATAAATCAAAGGTAATAAAATACGTTGCATTAATGTGAATATAAAATTGCAAAAAGCCTGTCTCTAGCCAATGTACAATCGAAACTAGAACAAGGATTTAGGCACAAAAATAATAATCACCTCCAATTATTGATGCTAAAGCAACCAAGGGACCTTGTTGTCCTGATAGAAGAATGACTATTGAACTCCAAGCAGAGAGAATCCCGATTTTCTTAATAACTAAGTTTTCCTTGCCATCTAAAAATTTATCTTTGTTGAACTGCCGACCAAATGCCAGTAGTAATAATTGCCCAAACCCAATTGCATAAATTATTTGAGGGATGCAATTTACGCCAATGACATTAGAAACCGAGCAAGACTCCTTATGCTACTTTCTGAGGCCCAATGCACTGCTATGAGAAAATAACTTAAAATGGTTCCCATGATCACGTACTTCCATATCCCTCTACAAGATCTGCTAGAAATGGTCTTGTATAGCAAGTATGCCAATAAAATCAGCACTAGCAATGGCACAACCTCAGCTATAAATGTCCAAGAAGTAACTCCTGAGGCAATACTGGTCATCCATGAAGTAGATTCATTCGAAATTGTGAGGTAGCAGCACTGCTTTGATAGCCCAACTTCAATAGAAAATCTGCGAGAAGGTGATCAAAAGAAGGAAGACAAGCACTGCAATACATGACTGAAAAATTAGCTTCAAGAGAAACAAATCTTGAATAACCTTCTGTAAATGATATTACAATATTAAATACAAAAGTATTAAGAGGGTCTCATGAACCACAAAAAAAAAAAACCACACAAACCATCATTAGTGTAACTGGTTTTGATTTGGTATTATTTGGTAAAAATCATGAACAGGGTCTCAATTTGATGTTTATGAGCTAAAAATTGAAAACCAAACTAAACAAAATATGAACTTTATCAAATACCAACCTAGATTACTATACAGTCTCGACAAACTTGCATATAAAAACATGAGTTTAAGTCGATTTTTTCAGGATGAGCACAGAACCTAAATCCTATGCTTTGCAAACATACCCTATGTACAAATTATAATATCATACCCACAACATTGAAGGTTGCTGAAAAATTAATTACAAGAATCTCAGGCAAAATACCTACTTCTAATAGCATCTTCTTCTTCATGATCGAATAACGTAACTTAACAAAGCCAGTTGTAGCCAAAAGAAAATTTGCTACTTTTCCTTCTTCCACTGATCCCAAGGTTCCCAAAAACAAGGTTGCAAATGTCAGCATATAAGATGGAATGTGCAACCATAAAGCCAAGAAAAGTCGAGAGACATGGAGCTTACAAATAAAACTATTTGAGAGGAAGCTGCTTGCACGTATAATTACTACAAAACAAGCACAAATTAAGCCAAAGGAAATCCCAGAATCTCCACATGAAGTGAAAGAAGCACCATACTGCTTGTTCACCCTCTTGATAGCAAGAAAATGGACAAGGAGCGATACTAACATAATGCCAAAATCAATACCCATCATATTTAGATTAAACTCAGTCCATTTGGAGCGTGCTAGCTCTGCAACACTTGTTAGGAAATTAACATATAAATCAATTTGCCTCTTAAGAACGAGGTAATGAATCACAGCATTCATTTTTATCTAACAATGATTTCTTTGTATGTGACCAATTCTCCTCTGCTTGAGCATATATGTCTGCTATTTGCAACAAGTCTTCATGGGAAAATCCAATGACTGATGACGCTGAATAAACATCAATATACCTTTTCACCTAAACAAGAAGTGTCCTAGTGTTACTGAAGTAATGATTAACAAAAAGAAAAATGTGTCTAAATGAAGAATTTGTAGCCAGCTAATTATTAAAACAATAATAAAACAGAACTAAAAAAAAATTGTGGCTTTCTTAATACATAACGGTTTGGAGGCATACCCCAATGCAAATTTTTAAGGATATAGATCTCTATGCATTTTGATGATATTGTTATGCGAACCTTTAAATTGTAGCCTCCCATGCAATTCTCTACCATCGGCAATCCAGCCACTTTAAATAGTTTCTCCTGTTGTTGCATCACTTAAATGAGGCCCAACCATGGCATTGGGAAGAAAACACAACTAAACGCAACGAACGAGATGCAATAATCAATCTAATAAGAGTACACTGGCTGACATTCTCATCTGCAACAACATCAAAGGTGAAGCGGGACTCAGGGTGCCCAGTCCAAGTAATAGGCTGACCTGACCAATCCTGCACAATATACAAGAAGAAAAAGATTACAGCTCACCATTTCTCAGTAATGTATGCAAATTATAAAAGCATCATGTAGCATCAGAAGCATAATTCAGGATATGTTTGAGATATCTACCTTGAACATTATGGCACTAGCAATGATAGTCAGAGTTGTGAACACACATTCGCCATAAATTTTATTTCCCAGATACTGTAAGAGTCCCATCACACAAGACCAACACATAGTTTAGTAACAAGTTCTCAATAGAACACAAGTACATGCATAATGTTATTGCAAAATATTGCCCACCTTAAAATTCCAATAATTTCTAATAAAATTATTTACCACATTTCAGGTATTGCTTCTTTTTCAAGATTCACCAATTTTGCGTTTTTTAACCCTTATGTAATGTTTGGGCGCGGGGGGAGGAGGCTGTGGGGCATCATCCTTAGGCTCATCATCGTGCTGCAAAGACATTAGATGCATACAATCAATATTCGGTGTAATGATAAGAATAAAGTGAACCACAAGATATATCATTACATTGTTGGTAATGTTATCATACCATAGAGCCGCCTTTGTGTCCTATTTTGTGTCCACCGAGTCCCACAAGTGGGTGCTCTTCTAGTACGTTGTGGTCTACCTCGTGGGGGTGAGGGCTGCGAGGGGGATGCTCGTCCGGTACATCGGTGTCAATCCCAACCGGAGGCCACAAGGGTCGGATGTGGATGAGGTAGGTGGTTAATGATGCTCTGTATAGCTAGGAGTGGGGATCATTGTCATGGGCAAAGTGGGTGCATTGGAGCTGGTGGGTGGGTATGAGGGTGTCTCAGGGTGTGTAGGAGAGGTCATATGAAAATCAAAACCAAGATCAAAACTAGGCTGCGAAGGAGGGGTGGGTGAAGGGACCTCGAGTTGAGGAGATGCATGCAGGATGGGTGGAGGAACCTCAGGTGGAGGAGATGCGTGTGGGCTGGGTGCAAGTACCTCGGGACTAGTTACAACCCGAGGGGTTGTTGCACGCCGACCACGGCCCCTACCTGCACTTGTGCTTGGGCTTGCTGTAGCAGGCCGACCACGGCCCCTAGCTGCACTTGTGCTTGGGCTTGCGGTAGCACCTTGACCACGGGTCGATGTACTTCGGGGTCTTTGGGTTTGTGCTTGGGGTTGCGGTAGCTGTTGACTCGATCTCATGCCCATTGTTTGCCTGCCCATTTGCTGCAAGACCACCACCAAGCCCGGCCACATTATTTAGGACACGTCGGACATGGTTGTGTGCTCGGCTGCCTACGGGAAGCATCTCCAACGGTGCTAAATGGCTTTCAATCTAAAACGGAGAAAGAACCGGTACAATCAGATTTGATCTACTCAAATACTCAACTAAGAACAAAAAGTGTTATTAGAATACTATATGTAATAGAAAGTCTTTTTAATTGGAGGTCGGTCGGATCGAAGCCGGATTTCTTTGAAAAAAGAAATCAATTGATTCTACGTTCCTACATGTGCGAAGAAAAAACAACGTAGGCAATAAAATCTAATTTAACACATTACCATTATATCTAATTTAGCGGCTGTTGCGGTCGACATACTTTCGAGTGACCGAACGGTACCGGCGGTAATAATCATGATTGCGAGGCATCTCACCAATGCGAGGAGGTGCATGGCAAACTCGTTGTTGTCTCGTATCCCATGTAAGGATATACGGTCCATGCTCCTCCCTCCAATTCTTTTCCACCTTCCCACGTAAGTCTATTCTATGCGATCTATCATCGTACACAACATGGTCGGGCCGCTCTTGCGCCAACCCAAACCGTCGAAGGACACGATGCGGGTGGTGTGTCTCTACTATGCAAAAACACACCGGTGGCACCCTTGCCGTCCACGTATCCCTCCTGCAACGCGAAGTCGGGAAGGTGGCCGAAGTACGCCTCATATGGCTGCCATATAATCTACGGTAGAAACAAAATACAATTATCATAGCATCTTAAAATGTGAAACAAAGGAGAATACATAGATAAAGGGAAAAACAAAAATTAAAATAGAAGATATGTTAAAGCAATGATTTCAACATATTCTTAAGGAAAATTAACATAACTTCCACGAAATTTTGTATATTATTACCTGGTCCGGCTGCATTCTAGCTAATTGCTCACGATAATGGATCAACGCCGTGCCGGATGGCCTACTCTTCGGGCTTGGCACCCGCACCCACCTACAGTTACGATCGAATAACATAAGATATTACCACTTAGTTACTAACAATAGTACATTGCATAACACACACTAAGTATCTGGAAAATACTTACTTAAATGCAAGTGGAGCTTTTGGCCATGGGCCATAATCGCATCCGGTGGAGGCTCTATCCTCGGGCACAAGAATGGCAACCTCGCCCATGCCCAATACTGGACCAATTGCAACGCCCCACCAATCTGCGATGCCTCTTTATCACTTGCCCGGCACAACTCTCTATACAACCATGCCAGGCAACCACTACCCCAACTATACTTTGGCGGATCATGAAGGTTCCGTAGGAACTCCAAGAACATCAGATGCACCCTATCTCCCGACTTATCCATGAAAATCTTATCCCCTAGTAGTGCTAAAATATAACACCGGGCATACTGATGTACTTGCTCCTCCGTTGCATCATGAGGCAGTGGCTCTGCAATGCGCTCAACAAGGCGGCTAATGAGAATTCTTTGCCCCACAAATTTTTTGTTGTCTTTCTCGGGAACGCCAAAACCAAGCAACTCCACGCACAGTTGCCTCCAATTCCCATCCACCACAGTAGTCGGCCCAACCAAGACCTCACCGTCTATAGGAAGTCCAAAAATGACCTCCACATCTTCTAGGGTGATTGACATCTCACCATGTGGAAGATGGAACGTATGAGTCTCCGGCCGCCATCGCTCAACTAGGGCCGATATTAGGCAATGATCTATCTCTCTGGAAGGGACCCTAAACAATCCTTCTAACCCCACCAACTTGATAATATCAATCACCCGATTATCTTGCATCGTTATCTTTGCCATCTTCTTAGCGCGACCACGGCATGTAAGTGAGCCCGAGTCCTGTAAAATGGATAAAAATTATAGCGGTCGTTAGAATTAGATATACAACTTTCAAAGAACTTGCTAAAAGTCAAAGACGACGTAAAAATTAAAGCAGTTGTTAAAACTAGATATTTCACCTCGCCATTCCAAATGTCCTCTGATCGATGATTTCGTTGTCGCGTCAACAATGAAGGATCTTGGACCGGGCGCACAATCTCTGGCTCCTCATCGATCCCGGGCTCCATACTGCAAAGAGTGCAACAATATTCCACGAGAATTAAGTCTTCATAAATAACTCTAATGCCCACAAACAATTATATTAAGCCTAGTAAAATTGTTAAAATACATAATTATTTCATTTCTTAAAAGGGCTGTTAAAGTTGAAGTATGCACGCACACGCACACACACACGTGTATATGTATGTATGTACATAACAAGTCTAAAACTAACAATTTAAACACATTAGATTGCATTCCACCTGTAGATTTTGGGCATGTAGCTAAAAAATGGAGGCTCTTACTCTTCCTACGAAACTAGGAAATATAGTAAGCTGAACTCCAATTTTCCTAGGCTCGAATTCTTGAGCTTCTACATAACCATGAATGCAGCCAAGGCTTCTTGGAACCAATCTAAAACAGTTATGAGAAGACAAAACGGGTTGAAATGACATGAGCCCTAAATGGGATATAGTATTCTTAATCGGCAATAGACTGCCTTACATTAGAGTAGACCTGGTTTTTATAGTTCTATATTCTCCTAACAAATACCTACTACTTTCAAGATTCTCTAGAGACCTATCAAACAAAAACAAAAAAGATTACGTAGAGACAACTAACTCAATAATACCAACTAGTCAAAAGTGAGATCAGACTTGTCAACTGACTTGAATTCAGCACAAACTTAAAATAAAGGCTAAAATGCAAATTGCACCCTCTAAGTTTGACTAAAATTCATGTTAGTCTTCTAACTTTACTTTCCTTCAATTGAATCATTTTAAGTTTCAAATTTAGTCCTTTCATCCAATTTTGTTAAAAATTTAGAGAACTCAATTGAACAAAAATAAAGTTAGAAGATTGAAATGAACTTCAGTTAAACTTAGAAGGTGCATTTTGCATTTTAGCCTAAAATAAACGACTTAATAACATAACGAGACCCCTAAATCAAAAGTAAATAGTAAACTACCCAGAAATATTGAAGAGCCATTTTAAGCATGAAATTTAAATCATAGTTGCTGGCTGCATCAATTATCCACAAACAATACAACAATTCAACAATCAATCAAAAAGAGTTATCAAAACAAAAATGTTGCTGAATGTTTTTCAAAAAAATGTATGTTAGTGGTCAAAAGGGTCCACGAAGTGCTTCTTAAAAAACAGTTATATGCGAGGCACCCATAAATGAGTGAAATTTGCGCAAGGGCAAACCATTGAAGCTAAGAAATGATGCAAGAAAATAACACGTATTAGTCTCCACTACACTTGGCTGCCATGGGGACCAATTGTAGACGGCTTCCTTTTATGTAGCAGGTATTCCAACATACGGCTTTCTTTTATGATGCTTTCGAAGGTTGGGGAACCGTTTAAAGGGCGCACCTGAAAATAAATGGTGAAGATTATATAGAATGGCTGCCGGCTGCTAAAAGCAGATTTCTCTTAATCTTGTCCAAAAGAGATCCTTCTCCAAGCATTGGTTGGGAGGATTTTGTTTAATAAAATAAGAATTTTATAAAAACTCCTATACTTTAGTGGTTTGTAGTCAAAGGTTAGCTACAAAAGCCATGACTTTTTGGTTGAAAAAAGTGTGTTGTATTGAATCTGGTGCATTATATGCCAGAAAAAATCATGTTGGTGAAAAGCCTTAAAATCGAGAGGTTAATCAATTAAGAGAGGTTGTATGTTTAGACTTGACCCAAATTTATGATTTTATTCTCTAAATGGTGGATGGAGAGATTGTACGTTTTAAAATTTAAATTTAGGGTGAAAAATATCAACTTTGAGGCCAAAAACTCGTTTCCTGAGGCTTCTCCATAGGTGTAAAAGGTTTTGTAACCCACAGGCATTTCGGCAGTTTGCTGATTTTGTGATGCAGCTTGACTTTTTAGGCAGATTTTGTTAATCAGCCTTGGGTTGCTTCTGAAAGCAGCTGAAGCTTTTTCCAAAAAGCTGTAGCTCTGAGAAAGCTCAAGCCCTCCTAAGTCCTAACCCCTTAATGGCAGGAAATGTTTATAAAAATATATTGGATTCAGGGTTTTAAAAGATTAACATAAAGGGTAAAGTTTGAGCTTACAATAAAGTAAGAAAACCCAAGTTTAAGGAAAGTCTGAATAGATTTAAGAGTTTTATATATGGGAATTTTAAGGGCTGATGGGGTTTAAAATTGGTTTCAGGGTGCCAAGGAAAAAGAAGAAGAAGAAGAATTACAAATCCTTAAAATCAAAATAATTTAAGTTTCAGATCATGAGGGTAAGAAAAAAAATGAAAATGATAAGTGATAACTAAAAGTTACCCATAAAGATTAAATATTAACTTATTAGATCATTGTCTAATTTGTTTCTTTTTCCCTAGTCTATCAACAAAATATACAACTAGCCAAATAGAGAAGACTTAAACCAGTTGACATGGGTTTACACAAATTCAGTCAATGTATTAGAAGGTTGCGCGTTATTCTCTAACAAATTTGCCAAACAGACTTGTCAATGTGGTGTTGATATGCTCCAACTAGCCCAACCTGTCACCACCCTATCTTAAGTTGAAAAGATTAAAGGTTTGACAAGAAAATAGAATGTAGTGGCTGTATATTCTTACAGACCAAAGCTTGTGCATATAACCTACTAATGCCCCTTGGCGCCTAGAACGGTTGGTGAAACAAATTTTAAAGCCAGCAGAATGCAACAATTCAACAATCAACAATCAACAATCAATCCACAAACAATACAACAATTCAACAATCAACCCAAAAGAGTTATCAAAAAAATGTTGCTGAATGTTTATTCAACAATAAAATTTTTTGAATTAACTGAGGGGAGTGTTACTTTAGAGTTATAGCTGCAAAGTTGTGTGTAAAGATTTTTATTTTTATTTTTTGGAAAATTGTTTTTATAGACTTTTTCTATTGATGGTGAAGAAACACATTCTGCCATTGATAACAATTTACCGTCCTCCTCTCTTCAATCAGCACATTGCATATTATCAACTGGAATAAGCTTGAACACCCACCATATCAGATTTCTACACACAATCAGCATACATATACATATTATAAAATTAATCAATTAAATTTCCACAACCCCACAAAACGTAAAGTGAATAGGAGTTGAAATCTGGGGACATGGAATAGAATTTGAGAATTTAGAATGTGAATAAATTTATAGTTGAAAGAAGTGTTTGCTTCAAATTCGTGAGTAGAAAATCTTTACACACAACTTTGCAGCTATAACTCTAAAGTAACATTCCCCTCAGTTAATTCAAAAAAAATAGAATGTAGTGGCTGTATATTCAACTAAAATGTTGCTGAATGTTTATCAAAAAAATGTATGTTAATGGATATTCGGTTTGGCTATTTAAATATAAAGATGGAGCAAAGAAAAGAAAGATGAAAGGAAATGGAGAGAAGGGAGAGAGGCTTACCGGCGGTGTTACGGCGGACCGGCGATCGGTGTAGCGACGGGCGAGAAGCGAGAGAGAGAGGGTTCGAAAGAGGAGAGAGAGCGTTTGAAAGTGTTTGACGGATTGAGAGAGAGCGTTTGAGAGACCGAGAGTTGAGAGATTGAGAGTTGAGAGAGAGAGGCGAGAGTTGAGAGACCGAGAGTGTTTCAGTTACGCGTTTGAAAGGTAAAGTGAATATTGTGTGGATTTCGAGTTTTAAAATCTCGATTTTTAATGCATATTTCGAGTCTTATAAACTCGATTTCTACGTGGCTAAATTCCTCCAGGTGGAAACTTTGTCCACGTAATCGAAGAACAAACACGATAACTCGAGTTTTAAAAACTCGAGTTTTAATTAAATCTCGAGTTTCTAAAACTCGAGATGTTAGTTTCCCAAATTCTTACAAAACCAGCCAACTAACGAAATCATTTGTACAGTAGCGTTATTTGGAAAGGGTGTCCCAAAACTCATATCCCAAACTCAACTATCACTCAAAAAATCCATCACTTTTGTTTGCTCACAAAACTCAGTCATATATCTCAAATTTTAACTTCACTTTTTGTGACCCACCCACTGACACTACACATAAGAATATGGTTACTACCCGCGTCCCTTTTCTTTTTTGCTCTTCAAACCCAACAACACCGAAACCCAAACCCTTCATCCACCACCATCAACGAAGCTCCACCACCACCACCGGCAAACCCAGAAATCCACAATCATAACCACCACCACCAACAACCCTCAACACAACCACAACCTCCACCAAAAAATCCAAATGAATCAAAAATCCAAACCCACCAACAGCCCTCAACCAAATGTGTTTGGTTGAAGAAGAAAAAAAGAAGAAGAAGAAGCAGCTAAGAGAAGAAACCAGAGTGAAGAAGAAAGAAAGAAAGAAAAGAAAAAAAGAAAAAAAGAAAAGAGAGAAGAAAGCATCAAGTCTCATCACGTTGGGAGATGGAAAGCATCAGGTCTCAAATCCCCTGTCGCCGGCGAAGCTTCCGATCTCAAGGTCCACGTGCATAGCAAACCTAAACCACAAACATATCAAACCCAAACTTCCGATTTGGGCTAAGCTTGAACCGATCTGGGCTGAGCTTGAACCGATCAGGTGGTTCCGATCTTCAGTTTTTCGATCTGGGCTGAGCTTGAACCAATCTGGTGGTTGCTCGTGACAGTGATGACTGGTGTGGTGGTGGTGGCTTGTGGAGGAGCAATGAAGGGCTAGTGAGAAGAGAGAGCTCTGGGTAAAAAAAAAAAAAAATGAAGAAGGAGAAGTGACAGGAACGGGCGGAGAGAAAAAGAAAACAGTGGGAGAAAAAAGAGAGAGGATAAAGTAAGAGAGAGAGAGAGGGGGGTAACAAAATCAACAGATATGGGCCCCACAAAGATAAAAAATTTACACAACTGCCATAGAGTTATGTAACTTAGAAACTGAAAACACCAATTTGGTGTTTTCGGTTTTCATCACTCAAACTCAAAATTTTTGAGTTTGAGTGATGAAAACAAGATTAGAAAATCAAGCCAAACATTCAAAATTGTGTGAGTCTCACATTTTTTGATAACTCAGTTATGAGTTTCCAGTCATATGACTTGAAACACCCCTAATCCAAACAGGGCCGTAATCTCAAGAATACTTAATGATGAGCTTGTCAAAGCATAAAAATCAAATTTGAAGACAGTTTATATATGACAAGGTGTCTTTTACTAAGTGACCAAAATCAGACTCAAGCATATCACCACCTAAGGTTACTTTCCTAATTAAATTCAAATATTTAGTTGCAAATCAATAAAATGCAAACACTAGTTTTTTTTTTTCTAAAAAACAATTAAATTAAATTCACCAAATATCTAAATTTTATAGAAAACTCAATGGATATCATAGCTGAAATATTTCTGTTTTAAATACCAAAAAATAAAGAATCACATTAGATTAGACACTTTAAAATAATTTTTTTATTGATGGGAGGGAAAGGTGGCATTATAAGGAAAATTCTAGATCCGCCCTTGACCAGGTGTAATTTGAACCCAACCTTATATATATATATAAAGAGTAATACTACATTTACAATAAATTTTAGATGATTGTTATTAGTAGATAAAAAAATGATGTTAACATGGGCCTAAATTAGAACTAGTATAAACTAAATACTTAAGATATATTGTAAAAATATTGTGATATAGCATTATTTTAAATCAAGAAAGAAATGAATACAACAAAAATTCACATTAAGTTCTGCTAACATTCTTTATAAAAAAAATAAAAAAAATTCTCTTTGGCCTTTTTTCCAAGAGGATTCTCTAGAGTAGGGGGTGTCCACGGGTCGGTTTGGGTCAGGTTTGTGCCCAACCCGCAATCAACTCGATGACATCAAGTTTCCAACAAGAAAACCTACCACCAATTGCAAAAACCAACAGGTCAAGTCGGATCGGATTTGGTTGATCGACGGTCGGGTCGGTTGAAGCCGACGAAGATGTTGCCTAAGGTTCCTTTTGGCAGCAATCTGTATTTTTTGTCGGTTTTGTCCAAAACTCACTAGATCTGAGCAAAAAAACACCAAATTGTCACTGGATTTGAGCAAAACCCATTCGAGTTTCGCCAAATTTGAGTAAAACCCATTAGATTTTCACCGGATCTGAGCCGTATTTAAGTAAAACCCACAAGATTGTAGCTGGATCTGAGCAAAAACAACGAGATCTCACCAAATCCGATGGAGATTTCATGCTATGTATCTTGATCGATTTGGGTTTCTTCGGGTTTTAGGGAGAAGATTCGAGACCGAACCAACCAGATCAGATTTTGGAGAAAAAGACCCGTCATCGATCGCCAAAGTAGTCAGGTCGGCCCGGGTCTGGTCGAGTTTACCGAGTGGATTGGGCCAACTAAAATGCAGAAAAGTAGTTAAGAAGTGACTATAAAAAAAGGAAAAAAAAAGAAAGAGTAGTTGAGAAGTCACACTGTAAGTCACATGTAATTCATCACCTAACAACACCTTGATTGCTGTATTTTTTGATGATTTTTTTTTTTTTTTGATGAATACCTTCGCTGCTATATATGTGATACATCAAGACACCACCTTATGTCGCACAGCCCAATCCTAATACTCATTGTCGTATTGTAACGTAGTCCTTCAATACACACACACACACACACACACACCATGGCCTTAGATACATTTCTTCTTAGAGAACTGGTTGCTGCCATTGTTGTCTTCTTTATCACCCGATTTTCCATTCGTTTACTCTTCAAAAACCCTTTTAGGAAATTCCCACCAGGCCCTAAAGGCTGGCCTATTGTAGGTGCACTTCCACTTCTAGGAACCATGCCTCATGTTGCTCTTGCTAAAATGACAAAGCAATATGGATCTGTCATGTACCTTAAAATGGGCACTTGTGACATGGCCGTGGAATCTACACCAGATGCTGCACGAGCATTTCTGAAGCCCCTTGATATCAATTTCTCTAATATGCCCCCAAATGTTGGGGCAACCCATTTAGCCTATGATGCTCAGGACATGGTTTTTGCTCATTGTGGCCCAAGGTGGAAGTTGCTTAGAAAATTAAGCAACTTACACATGTTTGGTGGGAAAGCTCTTGGTGATTGGGCTCAAGTTTGAGTTATTGAGCTAGGACACATGGTTCAAGCCATGTATGAGTCTAGCAAAAAAGGTGAGCCAGTGGTGGTGCCAGAATTGTTGACTTATGCCATGGCGAACATGATAGGCCAAGTGATACTAAGTCGCCGTACGTGTGTTTGTGACACGTGGTGAGGAGTCTAATGAGTTTGAGGACATGGTTGTGGAGCTTATGACTACAGCTGGGTTCTTCAACATTGGTGATTTTATAGGGTGAGTTTGGTTTAGCTTTTTGAAATTGGGTTTTTAAAAAAAATGAGGTCTTTAAAAAGTACGGTATGAAACTGGATTTTTTTTAAAAACCGAGTATTTAGTAAAAACTGTTAAAAAGTGTTTTTTGAAAAAATTTAGTGTTTGACTAGTACTTATAAAAATGGAGGTTTGAGTGGTAAATTACCAAAAATGACAATATATATATATATATATATATATATATATATAAAAGAGAATTCTTTGTTTTAATTATCTTCCTTAATGCAAGTTATGGACACAACATTTTTATAAAAATTTCACAATAAAGTCTATGACAAGTTGTTAATGGTAGATAAAAAATAATAATATCACTAGTAGGTCCAAATGAGAATTAATAACAATTTATTGTGTAATATTGTGACGCGCATTCGCTTTTGCAAAAGGTTTCAAAGAGCTGGCCACCGTTAAAGTGCTCTTTCTTCACAATTTCAAAACGCAGCTTTTAGCTAAAGCTACTTTTAAAATCCAACCAAATGCTCATATTATTTTTTTGGTTTCAAAAAGTGCTTTTTGCCGTCTAAAAGTGTAAACAAACGGGCACATAATCACATAAAACTTTTAGTTTTTGCTGAAATAATCACGTAACACTTATTCAAGGTTTTGTTTGACCATAAACATGTGAAGTACTGCATGCATAATGACAATACTCTATATATATATAAACTAGTATTTCTAACACAATATCATAGAAAAATATTCTTTCAAGCTCGTTGACATCTATTATTTCACCCATATATTCATAGGGCAAAGTTTGGTTCTAACACCCACTAAGCTAATTAATATATTTACGTTCATATTTTAAAATTTTAAATGTTGAATTGCATATTTTTTATGTTTTTAACACGCATGTCAAATTTCATGTCAATCGGATATTATTTACATTTTTATTTATAAACTTAATTTTTTTATGCATAATCTTATATTACAAAAAACTTGAAATTTGAATATTTGCTGAAAACATAGCTATTGATTTTTGATTTTCCAGAAATTTTACAAGCATAAAGGATATGAAAAGAAAATATAATTTAGTGGTGGATTTGTCAAAATTCACATTCAATAAAAAGATTTTAAGTAAAGTTGGAACCATTGGCTTCAATAAAGTTTGGAATCAAACTTTGTCCTATCCATAATTAATGCGGGCATGTCACATTTTTACATATAAAAATAGATGTATAAAAAGATAAGTCAAATAGTAGGTGTTAGATAATCAAATTCCTAACTATAAATAAAAAGTGAAACTGCACATCAACTTTTACAATGCATGATTGAGTGGTAGGTTGTGATTGTTTGATTGGTGCACAATAAAAATTATATTAATTGTAGTTCTATGTGAAAGAAATGTTTTTCTAACTCAACCTATCAATCAACAAATTATGAAAAAAAAAATTGTAAACTTTGAGTTACAGTTAACTCAACTAGCAAAATCTATTTTCATTGAATAAGAGATTTGGGGTTCAATCCATGCTTACACCAAAAACCAACTGATATATTAGTTTAATGATAAAGAGCAATCATCATGGAATGAACACTATATGTTTGAAATACTATCTATTAAAAAATAAAAGAATATATAATCACATATACAATCTTTCTATGACACCTAAAAAAAATGATAAAACTCACTTACACCCCCCCCCCTCCCCTGTTTTGGGAAAAGATCATCTCAATTTGAAATAGATTTATTTTAGAGTTCAAATTAAGTAATATAGATTTTACAGATATCCAATGCTATGTTATTTAATTACACTAAATATATATATGTACCTATGTAATATTTAATTTGAATCATAAAATAAATTCATTTAAAATTTTAAATAACGTTAGTGGGCTCAAGTCAACATGTCTTTTTTGATACAAGATAGAATTTGTACTCTAACCTAATCTAAGTGTATTTGTGTGTGAAGCTCCTTCTTGGAGACTTCAACCCCAGCCCTTACCCCCTCACACCCCACAAGAGAGAATGTGTTAAATTTTCGATTAATTTATCAATGCCTGTAGACTTTATCTGACCAACTATATATTTATGATATCTAGCCATAGAAATAATAACATGATTCTTTTATATTATCTGACATTGGCTTAAAAGGCATTAGGTTCACTATATAGTAAAAGAAAATGTAAAAGTTATTATCAATTGTACTAAAAAATACTTACAAATAACATAGCAATAAATGTGATTGATGCAATTTCAACAACATTATAAATACTTTTTAAAATACTTTTTTGTTTTATATTTAAAAAATTTGAGGCATCAATTTATAAGGCTTATAAAATAAAATTTGTAGTGTCTCTACTATCGTTGTATTCAATATAACTACTATTTTTTATATAAACAAAATAATCTTTTCTATGCTTCCCTTCTCAAAGAAAATTAGTACTTTTTGTCATTTCTCTCATCTTTTTCTCTCCTAAACTAACAGTGTAAAAGATTCATCCATTTTCTTCCTTCTATTTCTGATGAATTTTTGCATGTTTTTGAAGAACTTGTTCACGGCGGGCACTGACACATCATCAAGCATAATTGAATGGGCACTTGCAGAGATGTTGAAGAACCCTAGCATCCTCAAGCGGGCATATGATGAAAGGGATCAAGTAATTGGAAGAAACCGACGTCTAGAGGAAGCAGACATAGCAAAGCTCCCATATCTTCAAGCCATATGCAAAAAAACTATGCGAAAGCGCCCCTCCACTAGGTAATTTTAGTGGCGTGGAGGGGCGCTTTCGCATAGTTTTTTTGCATATGGCTTGAAGATATGGGAGCTTTGCTATGTCTAAGTTTGTAGGCTTTTGTTAATGGGAGCCGGTTGGCTATTGTTAAGGATGCATTTTATAGAATAAGATAATATTTTAGTCTTTGCCATCCCTAGTTGAGACTCTAGGTAATTTTAGTGGCGTGGAGGGGCGCTTTCGCATAGTTTTTTTTGCATATGGCTTGAAGATATGTGAGCTTTGCTATGTCTAAGTTTATAGGCTTTTAGTAATGGGAGTCAGCTGGCTATTGTTAAGGATACATTTTATAGAATAAAATAATCTTTTAGTCTTTGGGAGTAGAAAACGATTTGACTATTGTTTGAGTGTGTCAATAAAGTTGGTGAAACTTTAATTATTTTACTAGAAGACTATGATGCCTTTTTAACTTAGATTTTTGGGTAAATTGCAAATTATATACCTAAATTTTGAGAGTGTTTGGATTTTTGCCATCCCTAGTTGAGACTCGAGGTAATTTTAGTGGCATGGAGGGGGTGATTTTGCATAGTTTCTTTGCAAATGGCTTGAAGATATGGGAGCTTTGCTATGTCCAAGTTTATAGGCTTTTGTTAACGAGGGCCAGTTGGCTATTATTAAGGATGCATTTTATAGAATAAAATAATCTTTTAGTCTTTTGGAGTAGAAAATGATTTGACTATTGTTTGAGTGTGTCAATAAAGTTGGTAAAACTTTAATTATTTTACCAGAAGACTATAATGCCTTTTTAACTTAGATTTTTGGGTAAATTTCAAATTACACTCTTAAATTTTGAAAGTGTTTAGATTTTTGTCATTTCTAGTTGATACTCTAGGTAATTTTAGTGGCGTGGAGGGGTTGCATAGTTTCTTTGCATATGGCTTGAAGATATGGGAGCTTTGCTATGTCTAAGTTTATAGGCTTTTGTTAACGGAAGCTAGCTAGCTAGCTATTGTTAAGGATGCATTTTATAGATTAAAATAATCTTTTAGCATTTGGGAGTAGAAAACAATTTGACTATTGTACAAATTTAATTTTTTTACCAGAAGCCTATAATGCCCTTTTAACTTAGATTATTGGGTAAATTGCAACTTGCAGCCCTAAAGTTTAGGATTGTTTGAATTTTTGCCATCCCTAGTTGAGACTCTAGGTAATTTTAGTAGCGTGGAAGGGTGCTTTCGCATAGCTTCTTTGCATATGGCTTGAAGATATGGGAGCTTTGCTATGTCTAAGTTTATAGGCTTTTGTTAATGGGAGCCGGCTGGCTATTGTTAAGGATGCATTTTATAAAATAAGCTAATATTTTAGTCTTTGGGATTAGAAAACGATTTGACTATTGTTCTGAGTAGTGTGTTAGTAAAGTTGGTAAAACTTTAATTATTTTGCAAGAAGACTATAATGCCCTTTTAACTTAGATTTGGGTAAATTGCAAATTACACCCCTAAAGTTTGGAAACTTTTGGATTTCACACCCTGCAGTTTCAAAATTTGGATTTTATCCCCTGAAGTTTGGGGGTGTTTGGATTTTACACCCTAATGTTTCAAAATTTGGATTTTACTCCCTAAATTTTAGTTTATGTATTTTATTAATCAATGCAACTAAGTATTTGAATTTTATTGGGAAAGTAACCTTAGGTGGTGATATGCTTGGGTCTGCTTTTGGTTAGTTAGTAAAAGACACTTTGTCTTATATAAACTGTCTTCAATTTTTTTTTTTTTTTAATTTTTATGCTTTGACAAGCTTATCTTTAAGTATTCTTGAGATTAAATCTCCTAAATTCAAATATATTCATGATATTGGAACATTTGACGAATAGATGATAATAAATATAAATATATTACATAGATAAAACAAGTCATTTATATATATATATATTAACATATAAAAGTACGCCAAAATTCTTGCAACTCAATTGATTGACACCTTTTAGTTTTTACAAGATATTTAGGGTTCAAATTGTTCTTCCTCTCTTGTAACTATTGAAACATTAAAAAATAATAAAAAAATTAAAGTAAAATGTAATCTCATATATAAAAGTACAATGTAGTCTTAATATTATCTCATAAATATATATAATATCATAAACAAAATGCTATGATTTTCATGGTTAAAAGTTTGTGACATGTTCTACTTCGTCATCATGGAGAAAACATCTTCTACTTTAACTAGAAACTATTTCTGTTTTAAATAATAATAATAATAATAATAATAATAATAATAATAATAATTCACATTGGATTTGACACTTTAAAATAATTTTTTATTGATGGGAGGGGAAGATGGCGTCATAAGGGAAGGTTCTCCCAGATGGCTAGATCTGTTATGAACTTATGACTAATGAATGAAAGAATAAGGAAAATGGAGGAAAATAAAATACAAAAGGATAAAAGTTGATTCGGGTTGGGTGGGACGGTAGGTGGATAATTGAGAATGTAGTGGCAGTACAACAAATAGTACACTCTTTTAAGAAGAGCAAGAAGGGTAAAGGATATTTGAGAATTATGTTAAACATGCAAAAAAACATATAATATGACGGAATTGAATTTTCTTAAATCACCTTTGAGTGATACCAAGACAAAGCAACAAAGTTGCCCATATGTTAGCAAAGTGGGAAAAACTCCAACTCTAGGTTGGGTTTGCTTACTCCTTGGGAACTACCTCCCTCTTTTTCGAATTTGGTTACTTGTAAATGTTCGATCTCCTAGGGTCCGTGGCTCTTATTCTACCTTACTGGCTAGCTCTTATTTTCAATTGCTTTGATGTTGCTAATTTCAATAATATGTTGTTGTTAGGTGTATTGTTATTATGTGTCTTCTATTATGATGTATTGCAGTTTTCTCTGTTTTTTTTTTAATGATATCTATCTTTCATCCAAAAAAAAAAACAATTTACCTCTTTCCCTTGTACTACATCTCACAAAATAAAAAATACAAAAAAAAAAAAAAAAAAAAAATCACAAACTAAAATTATTCCCTCATCCATTGGCATGATTTGGTTTGAGACAACAAAGACCATTGATTATTTGAATTTTAAATTATATATTTATCATTAAGCTAATATACTAATTGGTTTTTGACATAGGCAGAAATTGAACCTCAAATCTCTTTATTATTAAAAGATAAAGTTTAAATGTTAATCTTAAAGAAATTTGGACCTTAGATTACTGCTAAAAAATAATCTTATTATTTAAGGGTGTGGGATTAGGAATCTCCCCCTTAACCTTTTGGCCTTACCCGTGTTTGAGGAAATAGTCAAGTGCTCAAAATTTTTGCACGCCTATGTTCATGAGAGAGAGAGAGAGAGAGAGAGAGAGAGAGAGAGAGAGAGAGAGAGAGAGAGAGAGAGAGAGAGAGAGAGAGAGAGAGAGAGAGAGAGAGAGAGAGATACTAATTGAGTTTATGATACTAATTTGAATGTAAATTGAATATTTGCTTTGTCTAGGGTGAACTCCCTAACTTTTCAAATTTATCCTCTTTATTTCTATAAATTTGATAGAATTGCCCCTCTTTATCATATTAATATATATATAAACAGTCGTTCAAAGTATTAATGTCTCATTTTTTTTAATATATAATTTTTACCCACATATATAACTAAAGCATTGTCTTTAAAAAAAAAGATGTTAGTAAAAATTTTTAGTGAAAACCTTTTTTTTTAAAAGAAAAACTCTGTTTCATCTAAAGAGTTAAGAATATTAAAATAAAATTGTTCATTTGGAATAATATGCTATAATTTTTATGATTAAAAGTTTGGAACATGTTTTACTTTATCATCCAGACCCAAAAAAAAAAAAAAAGTTTTTCATTTTTGTTTTTGTTATATACTTTTATATATATTCCTCTTTTTTCTTTTCAATTTAATGAAAAACTGAATTTAGAACATCTAATTGGCCATTTTAAATATTATAAAATTTGTTATGAAAAAACTGTTTTCATACCCTTTTCAAAAAAGAAGAAGAAACGGAACCTCTACTCTGGCATTACTGAGTAGTTTGGTCCAGTTGCAAAATGACCTAGTCTTCCAATACAAGCTTATCAATTATATCCAGCCTTTTTATACTCCCTAAAATTATATGATTATTTTATTGTAATTTATTCCATAATAACGGGTGCAATTTGTGTGTAGCACCCATTAACAAGACTTTTTTTTTTTTTTCTATAATATTTAAGTTGACAAATTTTTACTTGTTTTTATTTAGACCTAGCAAACATCATTTTTATTTTTACTACCCATCTACCACTGACTAATAATTTGCCACGGCTGTGATATATTTTTTGTCTCCTTAAACTTTTCTCCTAAATCTATATCTGATTCTCTGCTTTTTGCACTCCAACTATTGAGATTGGTGTGAGTGACTATTGACTAACCAATTGCTTTCGGTGATTGTTGGTAATTGAAAAACGATATATTTCTTTTTTGGGTAAATTGAAACGATATTGGTACCTAGTTATTTGACAAAAAATTGTTCTGCATAGAAATGATGTACAATGCTTTTGCCAAAATCATTTTTCCAGGATACTTTTAGGCTTTGCTTGGTCGGAAGGATAACAATTAAAAAATGCATGTTTTCTATCGTGTGCGTTTGGCATAAAGGATGGAAAGCGTTAAAGGCTAAATAATAAATTACTATTATTCTCTTATTATTAAAAGTAGAAAAATGAAAAAAGGAAAATAGTGTGTTATACTTTCTTGTCAATGCCATTTTTTCTCTTTTTCTCCCCAAAACAAAATAGTGGGCCAAGTGGAAAACTTTATACGCCCCATTTTCTTCTCTCCCCATTTGCTCCAACAAAACAATAAAAAATCACATTTTTGGCTTGTTTGGAAGAAAGGAAAGTAGAGGAGAGTAGAGTAAAGTTAGCTAAAAGTAAGCTAATTTTGTGCTAAAATCTACTCTACTATACCCCCCTCCCTCTCCCTCAATCCAAACAGACCATTAACCTCCCTCTTTCTTCCACCAATTTTTCATCCCTTCACTTTTCACCCAACTAAACATAGTGATTTTAAAGTAAACCATCCTAATACATGTAAACAAGAATAAAAAAATATAAAGAAAACAGCAAAAGCACTTATAGCCAGAAATAAATAAAGAAAAACAGCAAATGCACATCACATGACCTGCAAACCTTTGTGTGAGTTTTCCATACAAGATCAGTCAAGAAAGTCCCCCTTCTTTTTTTACCCTTAACTCTCCCAAGCTTTCAGAAAGTGCCACAATTTCTAGGTTAACAAGTACAATGTTGGTATCATCAGCTTGGTTCTAGTTTCCACCTAAAAAATTTTCTCGAGAAGCACAAGCTATAATCTCCATAGCCCCACACAATACTCTTGAAACATGAAAATAACAGTGGACCTTTCTTCTTTTTGTCAGCACAAAACAAACAAAATTTCAACCATGCAAAGGCCTTTGAATTGGAGGTACACATTACAGTCTCATATGAAAGACCACCGGAGTAGACCATAAAGCTAAGCTACATTAGCTTGAGTAACAAGCCTATTTGCTGATTAGGAGAATCCTAATTTTGGTAAGTAGATGTCATATATGTTCTCCTAAAGAATGATTAGTTCTGATGGCACGGATTCCTTTATAAGCCTTTCAGGTGGTGATCATGTTGAACTGGAATCTGGACAGCTGCTGTGGGATTGTCGAAATAACAGGTCCATATCTCTGAAATGGGGCAAAAGCAATACTTCAGGCTTCAGACAGCATAAATTTTGAAAAGCATTATGAACAGAGTGGACTGCAAACCACAGTCAATGACTGTCCTACAATTGCAGCTGCGACCAATATAGCAGGTCCTATGTTAAAAGTAGGACCTAGCAGTTATGAACTCCATGCAACACATGCTCCAGGTTGGTCACATGTGTAATGCTTGGTTCACATTTATTTGAGAAAAAAAGATACAGGTGCTGTACAGCCGTGACTATGGCTATAGCATTCTCCTAATATGAGTAAGCATTACTAGGCGTAACATCAGGGAGACCATTATCATCATCTCTTTCTCTGTCTGACACATTTGTAGGATGTTAATGCCTCCTCTAATGACACTTGCCTTTGATTTTGATTATTGGGCAGCGATTGTCAAAAAGGCAATAGGGAGGAAGAGGGCTTTTATGTTGCCATACCTGAACATTATCATAGAGCTCAAAAAGGGGAACAGCAAGCAGTTTCAGATTTTTTGGTACAGCAAAATACTCTCTTTCAGACAAATGAACAATATAAAGCTTCTTACACTCCTGGATCATGAAAAATTTTATAGGTGAGTTCAGCTCAAAAGACAACTTTGATATAAGAAAAACTTGTCCATTGTTTTGAAAGAGATAATGGTTGTACCTTGGGTTTTGTGATGTGGGGAGGGCAGTAAGGATACATCACCGTTTCAAAGTTTGGTCTCCACCAGATTGCCACGCACTCACCAATCTGCAACGAAATGCAACAATCTGTCAAATGCAACAAAGTATTTTGACTACATATGCTAAACATGTTTCCTGCCAATCTAGTAAGATGCCTAGAAATAAGGGCCAAATAACTTGCAACAACATCAAAGCCTTAGTGCGATTTTTTTTTTTTTGAGTTGGCTATGGATCCTCAATAGATTAGTTGGGGTCAGCCACGTGTAACCAATGTGTTTGGAGGACAAAAGAAGAAGAAGGATATGTTGTCTATCCTTACGTTTAATAGCATAAGGAAAAATAAAATTATAAATATGGGATGCAGGAAAGGAAATTACAAGGGAAGTGCATGAAATTCTTTGGCATCCATCATCAGGTAATTTACGACTACACCAACCCCCCCCCCTCTTCCACCCCCCAAAATAAATAATGCTGGATTTTAGCTCTCTCTGTTTGCATTAATCTTCTTCCAAAATTTAGTTGGGGAAAACAAAAGCATCTAAAAATATAGGTACATATGCTTCATTACAAGGAAAATTACAAACCTGCCAATTAGGTTGAAGTGAAGGTTGATTAGCACCCAATTTGCTAGTCAGTTTCCTCTTCAAGCCTTCAATTTCTGCAAAGATAGGCAGAAACATCAGAGAGAGAGAAAGAGATGCAGGGAAATTCCTGAATAAATAGTACCATTTTCTCCAGGCTTCAAACGTCCCCCGGGAAGTTTGCAGAATGTGTTTCCAATTTGCAAAAGAAGAATGTGAGGATGCTTATGTTCTTGCACCTGCACAGTAAAAGGGAAATATTCAGGGGAAATTAAAGAATGGAAGTGTGTATACAGTCAGAGTGTGTTTGGATGAACTTATTATCATTGGCTTATTTTATTTAAAAAATAAGTCACGTGAAAGTACAGCTGGATCTTGAAAAAATAAAGCCTTAAAAACTCGTACTTAAGCTAGAGGTGAAAATACACTGGCATTTCAAGCTAAAACAAACAGTCTACAGAACCTAACACAACTAATTATAATTTCATTCTCTGGATAGTGGTTACAGAGAAAAGAACTCTATGATGCAGCTGTACTTTCTGCTCATCACCAAAGCACAGTTACAATAAAATTTGAAATGACAATATTCTTAATTCTGATGCCAAGTTCTGCAATATGAAGCCTAAACCTCTTTTTTTTGGGAGAACTGGTGATTCCTAATGCATTTTTGTAAGCCTGAGACATCAAGCATTAATTTCACATAGAAACTAATGCTATGTTTCCAAAATTATTACTGATGTATAAAAAAAGGGGGAAAGAAAAGAAAAAACAAAAAGCAATATGCTAAGGCTTGCCTAAGATTCCTATACCTAATCTGTAGTGTTTACACTATCTCACATTGATGCAGGAAGCAAGAAGAAATTTTTATTTCATTTTGGAAGTCAATTGTATTTTATTTAAGGTATTATTTATTAATTGGGTTATTAGTATTTTTATTTAATTTCCTAGGGTCAACGTTATTTTTGTGAGTCAATTATTTTGTTGGCAACAATGGCTTGGGAAACATAATTCCGAAATTTGGAATTTGGTTCCAAGCTGTTTGATGTGGATTATTTAGACAGAACGAAATTGGATTTCTTTTGAGGATACTGAGAAATCTTTGGCTTAGTTGATAGATTTGTGCTAGCGGACTCTCTTCGATTGGTTTTGGTGTTGGGGTCTCTCAGACTGTTCTTCTCCTAATGATTTACTTTTGTCTCTTAGCATAGCTTTTTGATTACTTTGTTTCTCTATTTTTCGTTTTGTTCTTTGTTCATTATCGTGAACACCCTGTATTCTTTCTTCTCTTTCTTTTTTAATAATATTACTTTCTTGCCTATCAAAAAAAAGAGATTTCCCAAGTCAATTACAATTAGGGTTTCCTAAGTCAACCAGAATTAGGGTTAAGCCATAGTCTATATCAGCACAATATTGCACTCCTATGGAGACAGTTTACTTTACACGTTTATGATGAATAAAATTGCCGTTAAGAGATCTTTCCAATGCTCTGGTGCAGGGTCCAGCCAACCCTGGGTGTTGACTTTAAGTTTGTTCTCTTACTTGGTCCAGAGTCTCCTAAGTCCTAACTCCTAAGTTATCTATCTTTACACACAAGCAGCCATACAACACAAATGGGCAGTAATAAAATGTATAAATTAGGTAGAAGAAATAATTATTCAAACATCTAAACAAAAAAGAAAAAGGTGGCTATTTTGGATTGAAGTGGCAAACACTGACCAGTAGGATTGCTTCAACACTAGTCCTCATGCCTTCTTTAAAATAGCTGTAAACAAAAAGGAACTTGTCAGTCCACCCATCATAACATGAAGACAAGTTGGAATATCAGATTGGTTCAATCAATTATACAAAAAATCAATTAACATTATCAGTCAATTCTCCCTAAAATCAGCTATGAAAATTAAGAAACATATACCTAAGTGGGAACCTCTTATCACAAAGTAAGCTCTATGATATACACATATAACAAGGCAAGCCCGCATGATCCTCCTAATCCTCAATATATAGGTTTAAGAATCAGTTCAATAGGGGGGAATCTAAAATTGGTCAAAATGCAGAGAAATAATCAAAATATGACCTTTTATCAAGTACAATCGTATTAAAAAAAGGAGATAGATCAACCACACAATGTGCATATTTAACTACTCCCAAAGAATTACAGTATCAAGTTGGTACATTTTAAAAAACCTAGAAAATAAGAGGAGGGTATGCTGCCAAATACAGTCTTCCAATCATACAATGATCTCAATATCAACTATCATTAGACTGTTCAACACTATCAAAAGTTCTACCATTTGCCTCTCTGGCCAAATGATCCAAACAACATACAAGGGAGTAGCACTCCAAATCTTTTATTTCCTACAATGATGAAATTTCCATTGCCAACATTCCCACAAATAAATCACTGTCTTCAGCTTAACCCAAGATACACTGAAGAGAGTAAATAAAAATGACCACGAATTTCTCACTATCAAAAAAAAAATCGACTGACTCTGCTATTCTTGCACGTATAACACCAATTAATAATCAAAATGTGACATTTCCAAAGATTATCCACTGTTAGTAATTTCCCTAGGGCTGCCATCTAAGAGGGGGAGGGGGGGGGGGTGAGAAGAATGAGCGATCTTGCAAGGTACCATACATCAAAATTTCCAATCTTATATAAGCTCTATGAAGTTTGATCCTAAGATTAGCCTTGTGGAAAATGAGATTTCAACAAATAAAAGAAACTAGTCACAAGTTCCAGCTCCCAATCTTGGAAAGGCTAACAAAATCAAGGGTTCCAATTATGACCAGTCTATTTTCAAACTTCCCTCAGTGATGAGCATAATACCCTCTAGACTACCAAATGAAATTTGTTACATTCTCCATTCCTTCCCCCCTCAAAAAATAAAAAGAGAAGGAAATTATCTTTGAATCTTTTATATAACCTATTGACAGTGTGGATGGGCATGGTAAAGGGTGGCATGAAAAAGCTAAAGTATGTTTGGTAATTGTTTTTCCTTAATTTTTTATTTTCTAGACTTGAAAACTTGCTTGGTAATTGAAAACAAATAGAAAACAAAAACGATTTTCACATGTCAATTTATAAAGGAAACTAAAAACAAGCAAAGAGGTGCTTTTAATTTTCAGTTTCCAAGGGAGCTTGAAAACACTGATAAAACAAGTTCATTTTACTATGAACTTAGTGAAGTCCAAGCTTCAAATCTTGGTGGGAACAAAAACTAAAACCAAAAGCTTTTTAAACTAAAATGACTACAAATCTACAATTATATCCATTAGTACAAAGTGTAGATTTTTCCTCCAATGGCGAAGGTGAGATCGTGTTCTACTTCAATTCCCCTTCTTCTTTGTGTTCTTCTTCACACACACCCACTAAGCTCTCTCATGATGTTATTGTTTATCTAGAATTGTAAATATTTTTTGTAGACTTTTATTTTTGTGATAAATTTTAATAGTCTGTGTATCTTTTTTTTTGATAAGTAGTCTGTGTATCTATATATAATCTCTTAAGATTTCCAATTTTTAGTCACCAAAGTGGTTGCTTTAACTGAATTATGCATTTGTCTAGTGGGTATCATTAAACAATGTGTACCAACATCAAAAAATAAATAAATAATAAACAATAATACACACCCCTTCTGCTAGGTAATATCACTAAAGAATTTTTGCTTAAAATTCAACTACAGCAATGTTGTAAATTTATAATAGCCTTCATTCAACAAGGTATTGAGTGATTGTCTTGATACACTACCTATGTGCTCACTTATTTGATTTATTTGTTGATAATTTTGGATAGTGTTCGACTTTCAATGAGTTATCAGTATTTTCTTTTTTTTTCTTTTTCTTTTTTTGTCTCAAAAACTATTTCTTTAGCTAACAATCCAAACAAGTTTTTAGCATTCTATTCTCGGAAAACAATTTTTTTCCCTAAATTTACCAAACATGTTTCTAAATTTGAAAATAGAAGAAACTATTTTTTATTTTTGTTCCTAAAACCAATTTTTGAAAACAAAAAACATAAATGCTTACCAAACATAGCCCAATATATTTTTGAGAATAGTGACCTCCCCCTTTTGAAAAAGCTTGTTCCATCCTGCAAACCTCCTCTCCATTTTTCCTCAATCACTGTATTTGACACTGCGGAAGCCTTAAGAGGAGATCCCAATGACAAGCCTAATATGTCATAGGTATATGACCCAACGTACATAACTACCATGCAGTTTGGTTGGGGTTTGCGTCCTGAGTTTGAATCCATGAGCCATGATGTTGGTTCACTTGGGATTCCCACCAACTGATGCTATAAGACCCCTCGTGGGGTTGAGATTATTAGACTATGAGTGAATGCACCTAAGGAGCGTCTTTGTGCCTTTGTGGTCCCCTTGCAATCTAGGGCATTGGTTCCTAGGGGGAGGGTTTCCATGACTGGCCACCACCACCCTCTTAACAACTTTGTATCGAATTATCGAATTTTAACCCGCACTCCAAAATTTCATGCTAATCGAATTTTACTTACTATCTGATCCATAAACTCCTCATGATTTGTGTATAATTCTAACCACAACAACAACAACAAAAAAACCCTAAAATTTGAATATTTTACTGATGAAATAGTTATTTATCTCTAATCATCTTGATATTTTATTGATAGACAATGAAACAAGTGTCATTTGAATCCAACCGTCACAACTATGGGATCAATCAAAAAATAGAAAGTGTGATAAATAAATCACTTGTTACTATAGATTGTGTGCAAATTACATCACTAAGCAAGCCCAAGAAAATATCACAAACTAAATAATTAGGATCAGAAGTAGTCTAGGGTTGGATTTCCATTAAGTTTGAAATTCCCAAGAAAACAAAAACCACTCTCAAAATTGACTTGCATTGTATTGTACCATTCCACAATCTAATCTTCGAAGCGAAACTTCAACATCCTAACAGTACAATGCACTCGTGCACAGCATACACATACAATGGAATCTCAAAAACTTCAAAATGCAAATGAGGCCCTCAAAAAAGAACGTGTTCTTATGGTTTTTTTTTTTTTCCCCACCAAAAAAGAAAAAAAAAATCAGAAAAAATATAATTTTGATGCAACCATTTCTTTTCTCAGCGACCAAACATAAACAATAGAATTCAAAAACCAAAAATTTGGTTAGTGGTATGAAATGGGATTCAGTTTCAAAACCTAAGTTATTTAGAGAGCTAATGTTTGGTTACCAGATTAGAAGTTGAAGGAAAAAAGAGGGCTAGGGTTTAGGGGAGAGAGAGAGAGGAGGTACTTGAGTTTCATGCGAGCGAGACGATCGGCGACGGAGGAGTCTTTCTCAATCTTGGGCTCTTTGGTACCGAAGGTGTAGCTTGAGAGTGGGTACGTGTTCACCACCGTTGAGCTCACCATATCCTCCATTGATTGATTGATTGATTGATTGATTTTCACTCACTGATCCAAGACAAAGGCTAGCTGAGCAGAGAGAGAGAGAGAGAGAGAGAGGAGCCGCTTTGGAGTTTGGCACTTTGGCCCCAAAAAATAACGTATTAAAACGAAGCAAAAATATTTTCTAAATCAATACACCATATCTGGAAATATCAATCTATATATATATATATATATATATATATATATATATATATATAAAAGCAGACGCCTCGTATGAGAGAGTATGAGGTTCTGCCATGTGGTGCACTCTATGAAGAGAATTAAAATATCTTAACTCACATTAAAGGTAAGAACAAATTAATTATTGACTTTTGGTTTTATTTCGTTTACTGTTTTAAGACTTTTCTAATTAAAAAAAGATATTCTTTGTATTATTTGGTTTAATGTTTGAAGATATTTTATCTCTCACACATACATACAAAACACTTTGCATTTGAATTCACTTTTTCACCTCTTGTACTTCTAGCCTTTATATATACCTACTTATTGCCCTTCATGCTATCCCATGTCAAATACACATAGACAAAAAATAATGTCATTTACCTTCAATCTTTCAACGACACCTACCTAACTCTAACATTATTGCTTCATCTGCTCCTACCCCGTTTGAGTTGGCTACAACCAAGGAAGGAGGGTTTGCGTTTTATATTGAGTGACAATAGCGATTACAATTTTGATGTCAACGTCGGATGTTGTAAATTTGTGAGTTTTGTAAACGATGTGATTAATCGTGGGTGTTTGAGATGTGTATTTTGTTTTAGAATTAAGGAGAGAGAAAGACACATTCTATAAGAAATTTTATTCTATACTTTTTCTTCAAAGTTTTTTTTTTTTTCATTACTTCAATTGAATAATTATAATGAATATGTGTGTGTGCAATTTATAATTGTTGTTTTTTTTGATAAACTCATTACTAATAAAGTTTTATAACAACTATGCTATAATACATCTATAACATTCTCCAAAATCATCTTATATAAAATATTACAATATTATCCGTGCATTGCACGGATAACTTGCTAGTTAACATTAAAAATATTGGTTTATGAAATATTTTTTTTAAAAAATAACTAATTTTTTTTATAACTTTTTATATTTTCTATTCTATACGGTAATGGTAACAAAACCTAAAGTGATATATCTTTCTCCTTCAGGTTTACCGACTATTATATACGCCCGTGTCAAAATATGGTTTTCAAATAAAGTTCCAAATTAGTGAATGCTATAAAAGAAGTGATGTCAAAATATAATTTTCAAGTAAGGTTTCAAATTAGTAGATGCTGCCAAAGTAGTGACATAATTTGCCTTTAGAGGTGACTTGATAAAATAAGATTATCAATTTTACACTTCTTTGATTTTAGCTTTCGTTGGAAAAATATTTTGCGCTAAATATGGTGGAGATAAATGAAGGGTTTAGATTGTCACATGAATATAAGTTTAAGGTTTCAATTGGCATAATAAAAAAAAATAGGGTTGAATTTGTCATTGTCATAAAGCTATATGTTTTTTTTTCCTCTCCCAGAAATTTAATTAATTTTCAAAAATCATTTAAAAATATTTACTTTTGTCTTTTTTGGATTTTGGCCCCAAAAATGAAAAGCTCCGTAATTTGACTTGATTTCTTCACAGTTGTACACCGGCCCATTACATTACAGCAGCAGTTTCCCAATTTCATCACCTTCAACAAAGCTTTTGCGGTGAGTCTATCTTTCTCTCAAGCATTTTTAGTATTGTGTACCTGACCAAATAAAGACATCTTTTATTGTATACTACAAACCAAAAGGATGAGCTTTGCTAATACAAAGTAAAATTGAACCATTTGATTGCTAATTTGGGGGAATTAATGAAGGTTATGGACTGGTAGTTGAAAAATAATTAATGGGTTTTGTGTGAGATGGATATATTGACCAAAATTTTTGGACATATTTTGATGGCCAGAAAATATCATTTTGAAGGCTTTCAAATGATTGTCAGTAAGCTGGACTGGGATGGGTTTGATATAAAATTTTAGAGTTTCTTCTTAAAAAATAATAAACAAAAAAGCTTAGTGCTTCCTTTGGTGTTTGTGAAAAGTTAGTGCTTCCTGGAAGTGGTATTGAAAACCCTCCAATATTTTGGTGCTTAAAGCCATATGAGCTTAGGTACTCGGGATAATTCCCTGAATATTTCCAAAATGATGGACTTTAAAAGTAAAAAAAAAAAAAATTTATGTACATGAGTTATTCAAGGTGATACTGATTCTCTAGTAATGCAGATTTGTACACATTTTTTGTTTATATCTTATAAGGCGGTAAATCTTTGAAGTAAATGGAGGGTAAGGCTTTGTTTGCGGTTTTGAAAGAGTTTTTTTTTTTTTGAAATGGCAAAACTTCTACTAATCTTGTGCTTCTACTACTTAAAATACATATTTGATAATTGTTTAAGAGTATCAACAATGAAATGATGAAATATATGACATGATGTGAATTGTGAACTGTCTTCTTTTAAATTAGAAAATGCGAAGGAAATGTTAAACAAACAAGCTTCAAGTGTCTATGATCTCAATAAAGTTGGCTTTTTAGATGGCTACACAGGATTGATATTTGATCGCTAATTTGTTAGCAGGACCAGTTTGTAGGGAGCTTAAGGTGACAATGGAAAGCCAGGACAGAGATGAAATTCATAATTGTGTGATCAAGCTGGTAGTTTGCCTTTCTTTCCCTTCAATTTCTTTCATTTTGGTTGTTGTTCATTTGGCATGGAGAAGCAGTGGAAGAGATGAGTATGTTGAACGTTAACTGCAGAGAGTTAATCCTCAAAAGCGAAGGGAGAAGGTTTATATTGGCTGTGGAGCTGGGTTTGGAGGTGACAGGCCAATGGCTGCTCTTAAGTTGCTTCAGAGAGTTAAAGAACTAAACTATCTCGTACTGGAATGCCTAGCAGAGCGTACTCTTGCTGAACGGTATCAGTTTATGGTGTCTGGTGGCGATGGTTATGATTCTTGGAGTATGTGTCTGCTATTCATACACAGTTCTAAATTCTAATATCCTTTTCAATAAAGTTCATATATAGTCCACCTTCAATCAACAAATTTTTTTAAAGCTCGGTGACATTTAATTAATGGTCTGGTTTATGTCCCCTCTAATGTTGCAAAAGTTGGGATATGCACTGCCTAGCATAACTATTGAGCAGAACTCTAACCTTTTTGCTAGATTTGTGGACTCCTTTAGAAAGTAAGTGTTCGGTTGTTTGTAGATAGGCAATTTACATATCCAGAGACCAGGGTTTCGTAAAACTCTGTATTTGCACTCTTAATTGCACAATGCGAGGGTTATATCATAAAAAAGCAATGACATAACTCTGAAAGCTGTCCATGCATGTCTTAATTTTATTATGCTGATTGTATCTAGTCAGTTTTGTGATATATAGTTCTTATACTTTTTTCCCCTGGGGTTATTCTCTGATACTTTTTGATGGTTTTGTAGTTTCTCATTGGATGCGTTTGCTTTTACCTTTGGCTATGGAGAGACGAACTTGCTTAATTACGAACATGGGTGCAAGTAAGAAACTAATATTAGCCAATAATCTTTAAGTCAAATGGCACATCTCCTTCTATTGTAAGAGAAAGGTGGGGAGTGAGGTCATGGGTTCAAGACCCATTAGGTGCATGTGTAACTTCCTATAAAAAAAAAATTATAATGCACTTTGCTTGGTGCTTCTTTATGCTTTTAATAGAGGGCTAATGTCTTATTCTTTGCCTTTTGAACCTTTCTCGTTCCCTTTCTGGAAAGTGGATCCTTGTGGTGCCCAAGAAAAGGTCATGGAAATAGCTAGCAGCCTGGGGCTTAGTGTCTCTATTGCCGTGGCTCATGAGACTTTTGTCACAGAATCAGGTACTCTTAGTTGCATAAGAGAATGCTAAATGAATTATATAAAGATTGTCACATTACTGAAAAACCACTATCGTGCAACCTTTATATCTATCAAGGTCAATTAGGAAATTGAATTGAATACCATGCAGATGTTTCTTTCCCTTTATGTTTTGATGCAATGACTTTCAACTTACAACCCAATTACTTTCATTATTTATCCAGGATCACCATCCTCACTCGGGAAATCGTATTTAATGGAAGGTGTAAGATTCTTGTCTTGCATGTTCTCTTCATTAGTATTTGATGTTCAAATTAAAAATACTTGCATACTCTGTTTTATATTTTTTTATTTTCAAACTTCTGTTGTTACATGTTAGCCACATACAGTGTAGTTAAAGGCCATCTGGACACTCGTCTAGACTCTTGCCTTCTAGGCAACCGCCCGAGCAGCTTAAACTGACTGTAAGGCATTTGAGGCAAGAGTCTCAATGAAATTCAGCAAAAAGGGAAAAAAATAGGCAGTTTTGTAATTTGGCAAAAAAGGATAGTTATATACTTCAATTCAAGTTAGTGGGTGTGTCTTTCTCTTGCGTTCTTCTTTCTCACCTCTCTCTCTTTCTGCATCAATTTAGAAATATATATTTTTTAGATTTCAATCACAATCTTTTAGATTTAATAGTTGGTTCTGTCCTCTTTTTTTTTTTTTTTTGAAATTGTATATATGAGATTACTGTAAAGTTTGAAAAATTCAAACCGTGCCTAACAAGCATTAGATACATACAATTTATAATAATTATATTTAGAGTTCGGTAACATGGTTCACTCAGGTGAGCACTTTTTTGTCAACTCACAAGGATGTGCCTTAAGGTCATTTTTTCCCTTTGACTACACCGGCTACATAATCTGAGGCACCCTTTTATTGGCATGTGATGCTTGCATAAATAAACCTTTTCTTTTAATGAATTATTTAATCACTGTTGAAATTCCCCTCTTTTTTAGTACTACTTTGTAAATCTGAATCCTATCTTTTTGTCTTAATCTCTTAAGGGTGCTAGTACGTATCTGGGAGCTGCTCCTATTGTTGAATGTTTGGAAAAGTACCAGCCAAATGTGATAATAACTTCCCGGGTTGCAGATGCTTCCTTATTCTTAGCACCAATGGTATAAAACCTAATTTCTTCATATCTGCTCTTCTATACCCTCTTTTTGAATAAATTAGTAACATGTTTACCGAATTATATGAAACTGATTTTTTTCAAATCTGTAATGTCGTTTCATGCATGCAATATTGTTTCAGTTTTAAATCCTACAAATGATCACATCTATCAACTATGCTGTTGAAATATACCAGCCATCAGTGTGTTCAATGATTGTACTTTTCTCCCCCTTCTCTTTTGGTCCAGATTATAAGTTGAAGTTAATGTTCTGATATATAACCAATTATTGAAGATGAATATTTGTTAGGTTAACATAGTTTGAATACAAAGACCAAGTACAAATAATTTCTTACTTCCTAGAAGAATTTTGCAACTCGATAAAGACTTGGGTTTACACATGATGAAATATTGTTGTACTTTGTACTATGTAGTCAATTATTTGAGTAGCTATTTACCTTTTAAGTTTTCCACTGCAGTATGGAATAATTGAGTCCTCCCATCTTGTCAACATCACTGTTCTCTAATTTCCTTTTGGATAGTTAGTTTAAATTCACATTGGTACATGATTAGGTCTATGAACTAGGTTGGAATTGGGATGACCTACAGCATCTAGCACAGGGGTCTCTGGCTGGCCACCTTCTTGAGTGTGGTTGTCAACTCACAGGGGGGTACTTTATGCATCCAGGTGACTTTGTCTTTTAGCTTGAGGTGAAATCAGGCAAAAGTGGTGTTCTAGTATGAGTTTTATACGTGTGTAATGTTTTTCATTTTTGCTATTGCAGGAGACAAGTATCGAGACATATCTTTCCCTCAGCTCCTAGATTTGTCACTTCCTTATGCTGAAATTAGTTTTGATGGAAATGTATGTGTGGCAAAGGCAGAAGGTAGTGGTGGGGTATTAAATGTCAGTACTTGTGCTGAACAACTTCTTTATGAGGTTGGTGATCCAGGTGCTTATGTCACCCCTGATGTGGTAAGTTGGGTATGTGTGGAATCAGTTTTTATGATTGTAGATATAAATGTGAAACAATAAAAAAAAATTGTCCTTGAACACAGATCATTGATACTCGGGATGTTTCATTCCACCCAATGTCAAGCTCTAAGGTTCTATGCATTGGGGCAAAACCATCTGCTGCATCAGTGCCTGATAAACTCCTGCGGTTGGTTCCAAAGGTATCTCTAGTAGGCATTATTCTGATTTAAGGACCAATTTTTTTATGGCCTTTGATGGAGTAGATCATTCTGCCTATGTAATTAAATAGCATATTTTGAGGGCATTGTTTGATCGGATTCATGCTCTACGCTGTATCCCCTCCATGTCTTTTGAGGGCATTTTTTGTCTTTCCCCTTTATTTTTATAATAAAATTTTTACTTATAAAAAGAAAGGGACCTATTTTCATGATTATCACGTTTCTAGCTTGCAAGTTCAAGTTGGCAGATCTGATGCTTATGTACAGTCTTCTCACTTAAATTATATCATGTGTTTGAGTGATGCCCCAGCACATTCTCTTTGTTTATTTATTTATTTTGATAAGCATTCCCCTTATTCTTAAGTCATTTACATATATATTTTTCTAATGTTTTAATATTTCTAGTTTTCAGGACTGTGGATGGAAAGGATGGGGAGAGATATCCTATGGAGGATCTGAATGTGTTAAACGTGCTCAAGCTGCTGAATTTCTGGTAGATAAGCATACTAGCTTTATATCTTTTAATAGTATTTTGACATAATTTAAGTGTGAACTAAATTAAATTTGACTCCTCAGAATGATCTATATTGATTCTGCTGTTTGAAGGAGACTATTTGGAACATCAAATTAGTTTTGCTTATACCTTTTTCTGAGAAGTAATATTACTTTAATATTTTATTAGGTTAGATCATGGATGGAAGAAGTATTTCCTGGTGTTAACTTCCATATACTTTCTTACATAATTGGACATGATAGCCTGAAGGCAACCAGCATCGATGACAATGCTTCATTGTTGAAAACCATTGAAGATATTAGGTTACGCATGGATGGATTATTTGAGTTGAAGGAACATGCAGTCCAATTTGCTAGAGAGTTTTCAGCTTTATATACAAATGGACCGGCTGGCGGTGGTGGCATCAGGTCAGTTTCTTGTCAGCTTGTGCATCCATGGGTTAGGATTAAGTTGCACTTAGTGTAACTCTTTGTAATATTACACTAGTCCATAATTATTTATTGGATGAATAATTTGAAAATCCCACCGTTGGATTACATATTCTCGTTGTTCTTAATATGCATGCCAAGTTTCATGTTATTTGCTATATGATCGACAAACTCATATTTTATTTATATTTTGAACATTAAAAAAATCTAAAATTTAAACATTTTATGATGAGATAGTTATTGAGCTTAGATCATATTGATGTTATACAAGCATAGAGAGAATATGGAGATAATGAAATCGAACTATTGATTTGTAGAAATACTCTTTTACTGAAAAGCTATGGAGGGATGTAACATTACAAAGTATTAAGAAATTTGAAATTGACCTATATATATTGAGAAATTTACTGTGAAACCTTGCTACCTGTAATGATGATAGATTCACTACTATACATGATTATTCTGTTTGTTTATTGAATGCAGCACTGGACACAAGAAAGAGATTGTTCTTAAAAAACAATTGGTACTCTCTCTCTCTCTCTCTCTCTTCCCCCACCCCTCCCCCCAGTAAAGAATTATAGGAAAAAACAATATATACCTGCAGTCAAGATCACGGTGCTCCTAGGATTAGTACTTGGAGAAAAATTGGTCCAAGAAGTCAATTAAGGAACATGAAACTTTGTTGTTATTAAGCTATAATCTAATAGTTTTACTCTTCCTCTTATTTCTTTGAATACTTCTCATTTGCAGTCTATAATGTTGACTGTCAATTTTAATTGAACTAAAACCTGTGATAATCTTCGCTAAGCAGGTTGGCCTGTCAAGTATATTCAGTAATTGATCAAAACCATATATTTCACTTTGACATTATGCAGTACAAGTGAAGAAATTCTTGATAAAATGTTTGGTTATTCAGGTTGATCGTGAACATGTTCTATGGCAAACTGGAGTGAAACAGTCTCTAATAATAGAATCCAGTGGCCAAGGAGCTGCTGTTGAAAGTCTAACAAATACGCATGTTTTGCATGAATCTGTTTTGCCATTGAAGACACATGCTGATACTAGTAACCTTTTCACGGATTTACCATCTCCCAAAATCAATCACTCTCTTGCTCCATCTGGCCGGAAGATTCCACTCTATGATGTAGCACATAGTAGAGCTGGTGACAAAGGAAATGACTTGAACTTTTCCATTGTCCCACATTTTGCTCCAGATATTGAGCGGTTGAAGTTGATCATAACTCCCCAATGGGTAAAGGAAGTAGTTTCAACTCTTCTAAATACCTCCGCATTTCCTAATTCAGATTCCAATGATAAGGACATATGGGTTGATGAACATGTCAAGGTCGAAATATATGAAGTTAAGGGAATACAATCTTTGAATGTTGTGGTACGAAACATTCTTGATGGTGGTGTCAACTGCTCTCGAAGGATTGACCGGCATGGAAAGACCATCTCAGATCTCATATTGTGCCAGCGAGTCGTATTGCCTCCCTAATAGGGTGGTGCAAGCTACAATGTAGCACGCTTGTCCTTATGGGGTGAACAATCTGCAGTATTACCTTTCTTTCCCTCTTATTTTCAGTATGTTGTACACAATACAATGTTAAAACTTTGTCATACAATAAGTGTAATGGAACTTCAGAGCTGCTATTTGAATGTTTAAGTACATTGGATCTTGGATCTTGTTTCTGGTAATTTATCCAATGCATAAAAGGGCAATAATTTTTTTTTTGGGCGTTTTTAAAAATTCTCTACCAGTAGTGAGGTTCTCAGGCCTTTTGTATTTTTTCTTCCTTTTTTCCCCCGAAGGATACATTCTAGTATGGGATTTATTACGTAATTGTCATGAAAAATTACTTAAGAGTATTCCCTTTTCCCTTACTGAATTTATTATGCAATTGTCATGAAAAGAAAAGGTGGATGTTCTTAAACTATGATTTCTTACTGTTAGTCTTCTCCAACTGGTAATTGATTATAGGCAGTTGGTAACTGAAAAAGAATAAAACCTTTATTTCTTTTCAATTATCATGAAAAGAAAAAGTGGATGTTCCTAAACTCTTATTTCTTAGTATTAGTCTTCTCCAACTGGTAATTGATTATAGGCAGTTGGTAACTGAAAAGAATAGAACCTTTATTTCTTTTCAACTAATACACTTGTCATCGTTTTTTTTTTTTTTTTTTTTTTTTATTTCATCTGCATTCTTTCATTGATGTTACAACAAAATTATTATTATATTTACATATATATATATATATACACACACATATATATTAAATTTTATAATTTGTCTTTGAAATTTTTTTATGGTCATAATATAATCAAATTTCTTATGTGCCTGGGCACCTAAACTAGGTTTTTTTTTTTTTTCCTGCTAGTGGCACACTTTTTAATGGTAATATGCCCTATTGGCTATTTTTTTTTTCTCCGATGAATCAATTTTTTTGAGGAATTCGATAGAATTTCAATGTATAGCATTTGCTCTATGATAATTCATATTTTTCAGCAAACTAGGATATCAATTAGTTTTTGGTTTAGAAGTTGATGAATCAAAATTGGCTATACATTCTTTTGTTAATTCTCTAAAATTCTGCCTTGCAATCTAGGATGGCTCTCAAAATACCACACAGCTATTGTTTGTGGAGGGAATTTCACATTAAACTGAGTGGACGGTAACTTTTGACCTACGTGATTTCACTGCTTTACCAGAAACCAAGCATATATAGGCTGGTCAAGGGATGTTGGTCTTATTTCAGAAACTAGCTAGTCCAAAATCCATATTTCAATCTAAAAAAGGCCAAGAATAGTAATCCTATTTGTATTGAAAAGTAAATTATAATTTTGTGTCCATTTGAAAACAACTTATTTAGTTTTTTGCTGAAAGTGTGCTAAAGTATACTTGTCCTTTGACAAAGTAAGAAAAAAATGAAATTTTAAAAAACTGTACATAAAATATTAAAAAAAAAAAAAACTTATAATCCAGTGCCAGTTGCAACCTAAATCTACGCAGATTTTCTCGCTGTAGCTTAGTTCTTTTGCTAGTTGCAACCCCTTAACGTTTAATGGTTGTACCTTTGGAATACAACAAAGTACACCCCTAAAAATCGAGGATAGAGTGGTAGCAGATAACATGAGACACACAATTATCTGATAAGATGGTTGGCTTTCCTATCAACAGTCTGGAGTGATTCACACAATTAGGACCGTTCGCATATTATGACACTCAAAACAATTTATCTATAACAGACATAACTACCTACCAAATCAGCTAGTAATAAAAACAGTTGGCTTTAATTTTTCATGCCAAAATTTTTTTCACTATTGACAAAGTCAGAGTACCTACCTTATTTTGCTCCATTCATTCGGAGTATCCACAATTACAGCAATAAATTTCCATCTTTGCCTCGTAATAATGGGATCTCCAATCACTTTTCCACCATGAACTAACACCGATTAAGGATCCGTCATAATCTGATATAAATGAGATTTGTTTAGAAAAATCAAAGACTTTGTTCAATCCCATTTGTCTGGGGTACCCGTGACCGTGCTTTTGTATTGAACTTCCCTTTGATCCTCAGACAACTTGAAATATATCAAAATATTTCATTTTAATATTTTATTATCATTTTCAAGAGCATTCAGAGTTTCATATCTTTGCCTAAAAAGAAAAATAAAACATAATGGCATTTACAGGAACTCTAGATAAATGCAAGGCTTGTGACAAGACTGTGTATGTGGTTGATATGATGTCCCTTGAAGGGGTACCATATCATAAATCATGCTTCAAATGCAGCCACTGCAAAGGATTTCTTTCGGTATACATCTTTTATCACAGTTTTCTTATTTTGGTTTGAACTCCCAATATTCTTGTAATTATTTATTGTACCCAATCTTCCAATGTTTAATGATGTTTCTTAACCCCCACCCCCCCCCAAAAAAAAAAAAATTATTCTATATATCATATAAATGCGGATCCCATATTCATAACCCACAAATGGATCCACCTTTATGTAAGAGGATGATGTAATAAAATTTTCAATCCAGACCAACGGGACAGGACAGCATACATGCATGATTCACAAGAGAGGATGCTAGTAATGGACCACAAAACAAATAGAAATGACAAATAGGCATTTGTGTTGCTTTTGAAACTAAACTGATTTTCAATTCAAAGATACTTTAAATAAAAGCTTCACATTGATTCTTACATTGTCCTGAAAGCACAATGATTCAAATAATCAAAGAGGGGCTTACCATCCTATGGTTGACAGATGAGCACCTACTCCTCCATGGATGGAATCCTGTACTGCAAGCCTCATTTTGAGCAACTTTTCAAGGAATCCGGCAATTTCAGCAAGAATTTTCATCCAGGTAAGACTTTTCTTTCAGGCCATTATTTATGCTGTTTTAAACATTTTATTCATATTTTTTTTCTTGGTGGCTAACTATAAGCTGTATTGTGTTCAAAATTGCAGTAGCAAAGTCTGCTGAGCAGATGGTATGTTCATCCTTCACTCTATTAGCATGTGTGTTTGGATGTCCTGTGAATTAAAGGTCTTTATTTTTTCTTTTTATGGGGGTGCCTTTAAATGCTATAAAAGATCTCATGGGACATTCAAATACACCTACAAATTTATCATTTCTGTTTGCTTTTTTACTAACAATAACATATTCAATTCGATATCTTTTATAGGCTAGGCGTCCAAGCAAACTTTCTTCCATGTTCAGTGGAACCCAAGACAAATGTGCCGTTTGCACAAAAACGGTGTATCCTCTAGAGAAGGTTGGTTTTACTTTCCCACTTACATTATTACATCCCATCTTGCTTGCAAGTGGTAACAAAAATGTGAACATTCAGGAAAGAGAAATAAGCCATTGTTCAAGTAAATGTAACAGAGTTATTTGCTTTAAAACTTGGTTCATGAATAAGTGGATTGTAATCTGACCCTGTCAAATAACTCGATGTAGTTATGAAGCTGGTTGATTATTATTTTCTTGGTTTCCAGGTGACACTGGAAGGAGACTGTTACCACAAGACATGCTTTAGGTGTGCTCATGGTGGGTGCCATCTAACACATTCTTCCTATGCTGCTCTTGATGGAAACCTCTACTGCAAGCACCATTTTGCTCAGCTCTTCATGGTGAAAGGAAACTACAACCACGTCCTCCAGGCAGCTGCACACAAGAAGAATGGAGCCACACCACCTGCTCCACCAGCAGACTCAGAGCCAAAGCCGGAACCCGAGAACAACGTACAAGAGCACTCGTCTTAGAAAGCACGTACTATGAATGGTTCCTCCCTATCTTTCAGAGTTCTTTACAAACAAAACAAAGCAAAAAAAAAAACAAAAAACAAAAAAAGGGTGCAGACCCTCTCATGTTGTTGAAATTCATGTCAAACTTTGTTTACAAATTATTTTCAGTTAGTAAGCTTATTTGAGAAGCTATTAATGTCCTTAAAACAAAAACAAAAACAAAAAAAGAAGAAGAAGAATGGAGCGATGTACTTTTCTTTTTTCTTTTTTTTTGAAAACTATATGTTATGGGTTAATAATCAGCTTTAGTTTTAATTGAGTTTAGATACCATTCTTCAATTTCATGATTCTATGGATGTTTTCTAAAGAATGCTCATAATGTCAACTTGGGCAGAACCAGAAATTTTTGTTTGGATAAGCCTTGTTGTGATACTAAAAGTACTAACATTTTAGTCATTATAATTTTGAGGGTTCCAAAAAGTAGCAAATTAAACCTCAAACATAATGGATTGAAGTTTAATATATTACTTTTTGAAATCTCAGAATATAATTTGTTACTTTTGAAACTATAGTGTACACTTTGTTTCTTTTTGAAATTCCAATCCAATGTTCAATTTATTAGTTATGAAATTATATGGTTCAATTTGTCACATCTTAACTTATAATGTGCAAAACATATTTTTTAAGCGCACCATTGCACTAACTCAAATATTTGGGACACCAACACTAAATTTTATAAGCTAAATCTTCAAAATGCTCAATATTTTAACATACTATAAAAGGATTTTTCAAATTTTCGTGGGGGCCATGGCCCCAACTCTTGGGAGTGGTTCCACCCCTAATGTCAACATTAGTTGATTTTACTGAATTTCCTTGAAATTCCACTTCTTGCATGTGAAAAAAAGATGAATAATTTACGGCTACTATACAAAAAATAAGAAGTTCACTGCATGCATAGATCTTTACCTAAATATGGTTTGATCCATATAAGAACAAAATCCAAAACTGATAATTTATGAAAAATTAAACTAACTAATCAGGTAATCTGAAATTAATTTGTGAAAAAAATGTTGTAGTACTTTTTTGCATTATTTGCAAGCTTATATATCTAGATCATGTTTCGATATAAGCCATAACTTTGTACTACGCTAGGCAATCATAACTTGGCATGGGAATGAGAATGAATCAGTAGAATTTAAATCCCTCTTTCCACTTTTCCGTCATGCGAGGCAGAAAAATATATTCTCAATCAGAGTTGTTGATGTTGGGTTGAGAGCGAGAGAGGAAAGAGAAAGCAGAAGTGAGTATAGAAAGTCTTACCCTAGGTTAACCATTAAAGACTTAAACTTATCCTAGGATATACTAAAAGTTAGGATAAATGCTCTCTAAAAAAAAAAAAGTTAGGATATATAGTTCCAGCGGTACAATTACATTGAATCTGAACTACCATTACTCTATTTCTAATGGGTAAATACTAGTATACAAGACTTATTTCACACAAACGTACACACAAATATACATATGATCCTCGGTTTTGCTGAAGTATCGGTCATTTATTTTATAGGGAAAAATATTATTGGAATTTTTTTTCCAATCCCAATATCATAAATTATTGAAGACTTTTCACTATATCAATATTTGGATGTATTAGAAATTATCTTCTGACAGTCACTATGTGGCATTGTTCATTTGTCACTATGCACTATGCAGCTACTGTTCACTCAGAGATTTTCTCACTGTGCAAGAATATAGAAGCTCATCGCAAAAATATATCAATCATTTTCCCTCTATCAGTCTCTTGTCAGTTTAAAAAAATCCTTCGTTGTATTAGAAAAAATAATCCCTATATCAAAAAAATCATGCTTGTATTATTTTGAAAATTTTGAATGAGTATCAGTTTTTGAGATATTATTCAAGTAAGTTTTAATCTTTTCAAAATAAATTTTCATTATCAGTTTATATAACTATGGTTTCTACGGCAAAAAAAAGGAAATGATAGAAGGAATTTTTACCTTAGCTCGTTTATACCATTTTGCACATCAATCAATATATATATATATATATATATATATATATATATATATATATATATATATATAAAAGCAAAAATTTCATGTTGGAGAATATGAAATTGTGTCATATGACGCATTCCTTGAAGTTCTCTTTATTTATTTTTCTACTTCAACAAAGTTTGCATTTATATATTAAAGTATTTGTTTATTGAATTAGCCAATAGAGTAAATGCATATATTAATTATTTATATTAAATGAATTTATATGATTATTTTTATAAACTTTATATAGAAAATAATTTTTAGTTGAAATAATAATTATAAATTTAGAATATGACATTCTTACTCATATTTAGTTGTTTTGACAACAATTGTCACAAAAGCCATACAAAAACGAAATATTTGTGAATTCACTAAAATTAATCTTAATTCTTTAAATTTCTTAACTCCTTTGTGTGTATACGCGTGTATGTGTTAGTGTGGAACTAACACTGTAGTATGTATTCTATGTAATTAGCAAGATTACAAATATAATAAATATGTTTATTTTGTTACATTAATTATTTTAAGCATAATGAAATTTTAATATAATTTCTCTAAGATTTATATGAGAAACAGTGAGTTTTATTTTATTTTATTTTATGTGTGAAATAATTGATTTGGAATATGGCATTTTTATTCAAATTTAGTTGTTTTTGCAACAATTGAAACCATGTCCAACAAAAAGGGGAAAAGTTTTTTAGTAACACAAATCAAGAATGTAAAAAATAATAATAATTGAAAGATATATGCATTTTTTAGTAGGCATAAAACATGCTTATCTATATTAGCTACTATATCATGCAATTTTCAATTTGTAAACACACACACATATATACATATATAGTATGATCAAATCACTATACTACTCTTAATGTATTTTTATTTTGTCTATATATAAAATAACTAAATATTACAATTTTTATAATAAAATTTATTGAAATATCTTTTTTATAGTTCGATAGTTGGGGTTGGGAATCTGAATCCTGAATGTTTCTATTGAAAATTGAGGTGCCAATCAATTGAGTTATAAATTTTGCCTTTGAAATATTAGAGAAAATTAATAATCTAATAATAAGTTGTACCGCACGTCGTGTAGGAACTTAACTAGTAAATCAACAAAAGCTAGGGAAGCTTGCAAAGGTGGAAAAGTTTCCAAAATTTTAGAAAAGTTAAATTATTGACCGTTACTACTATCGATTTGGATAAGATTGAGATATAAAATTAGATATATGTAAAAGTAAAAGACTTTGTTACCCCTGATTTGATTTTTTAGGAATATCAATTTCAATAAAACCATAAGGTTAGTATTGGAAATAATGTAAAAAAACATAGGTGTCATATTCGATTAACGTATAGAATTTCACTTTCCAAAATTTCTGTATAGACTTTTCTCTCTGGACATTTTTACAAACACTTTTACATTGAGATTCAGGATTTGTTTGAGAATAACTTATTTAACTGAAATTGAAAACTTTTGTTGAAAATATTGTAGATAAATATAAAAGTTAGTTGAAATAATATAGTGAAATCCATAAACAGTACAAAAAAGTGCCATAAAATCTATAAATAGTAAAAAAATAAACTGAATAGTAAAATAAGTTGACAAAAATAATCAATGCCAAATGCACACGTCACAGAAGCCAATACATTTTAAAATATTCTGATTTGATTTAAAAAGGAATTACATTAATTTGCTTTTTTTTATGCGATGGTTTTTTATTTTAATATGTATCTTGACGGCAAAAGTAATATGTATTTTTAGCCTTGTTAAAAAAAAGTATTTTATTTTTTATATAAGTGATAGGTAACATGTATTTTTAGCCTTGTTCATGAAAAAAAAAGTTTTTTTTTTTTTACATAAGTGATGTCTTAGTCTTTGACTATACTATTATTTCATTTCCTACTCATAAGACACTTCTAAGTGTCATAGACCGATAGTGCAACGGATTGGGTCAATCAATGAGTTCACCACCCAAGCATCTTGTGGGGAATAAAAATATTAAATATGTATCTTCAGTTCTTTACATTGATCACTGATGAAATTTAGCCATTTTTGTGCTACTTAGCCTTTTCATTTAATTGTAATTTTTTTAATAAATATTCAAAATTTTAAAGTTTATATTCTTTAAGATCATATAGTTATATTTTTTCTCAATTATTGTTTTGAACAAAAAATAATATTTAGAATGAGCTATACTATTTTTTGGGATATTTTCCCTTATATTTCAAATAGTTCACAATTCTCTCTCTTATCTTTAAAACAAGCTAATTTCATTCTCTATGTTTGGGAAATGAGTAAATTCTCCAAATTAGATTTTTTTTTTAGTTAAATGATTACAAATGCAATCTAAAAAAACAATACCATCTTTAAAATTCTCTCTTTCTTATGGAAAAATTAGGTACATTTGCTCATTTCTTAAAAAAAAAGATGGTTGATTTAAAAAATAAGGAAATAAATTGGGAGAGTAATACTCAGGACACAAAAAAGTGCACAATTTTGTGCTACAACTCGCCACATGGCGAGTTGTAATTGGTGTGAGTGTGATGGTAGACCATTTATAGATATACCTACACTAATCACAACTTACCACATGGCGAGTTGCGACATAAAATTACTCACTTTTACCTGTCTTGAGCATTACTCAAATTGGGACTACCAAAATAAACAAATAGTTGCTCCGCATAAGGATGACGTGTACTCACTATCTGACTATCATAAGTAACGTTTCTTTACAAAGATTTTGCAAAAATAAACAAGAGGTTCAGCTCACGCGCTTTCAGAGAGATTGGTCTAGCACCCTGGTCCGTGCCGGGACAAATACACTGTCCGAGCTTATTTCGAATGCATTAGCCGACAAGCGCAGCCAGGCAGCACAAATCATTGCACCATTGGACGGTGTCCTCCACGCGCACCCAGGTGCGCGTATAAATTTAATTTCCCAAAGAATATCCATCAGTATATATCTGCGTCACCTACTATTAAGTATTAATATCACGCATCCAAGCCCATTCTCGTAAATTCCTCCCACAATTAAAAAAAAACAACTAACCCACCAATAACCACATTTTCTCAGCTAGCTCTCATTTTCTCGCACTTTCTCATCTTCCAAACAAACGGCGAGAAAGTTGAGCGAGAAAGCAAAAGCTACAGAGACCAAAAAAATAATAATAAGCAAAAAATTTGTAATCGTTAAGTACTAAAAAGCAAAGTCCGAGTATAAAAGGTCAAGTCGATTTGTTTTCAGCTCCGTCATTTTTTTTCAGACACTCCGGCACTGATTTTCTCAGCTTGATCCTTCGAAGTTGCTCTGTATGATCGGTTAGTCCAGCACATTCGTTTACATATGTATCTAGCTGTGTATTACATGCATGTATGTGTATTTGTACGCATGAATGTGTAAATATATTGTTTAAATTGGATTCATCATTCAATCGCATTTTTAGTTTATGTATTGTATGAATACGTGTATTTATGTATGTGCGAGTGTGTGTATGTGATATCACTGTGCTTTGCATGTATACGTGGTTTTTTAGGGTTTAAGGAAATTTTTGTTTTTGTGTAAAGTAGTGAGGATTGGCTGCGTTGTACTGATTATTCGTTTTTTGTTTTTGTTAAATTTAATTTTGAATCACCAGGTTGTTTTGAGTAGAGGAAAAAGTGAGTATGTGAATGGATTTTAGCGTGTAAAGTCAAAGATTGTGCACTGTAGAGTATTGGTTTCACTACTAAGGTTGAGAGAATATGGATATTGCCTGTGGTTTTGGGCAGCCTAGTGCGTTTCATGGCTGTGAGGGCACGATTTATAAGACTTTGGATCGTTTTGATTTGCATTTGCAATTTAAGAGTAGAGGTTTCGGGTGTAACTTTCTGGGTGATTCGAGAATTGTTTTGAAACCGCATTTGAGTAAGAAGATGAAAAGGAGTATTGTTTCTAGTGGTTATAGCAATTCGAATACGGTTGCTTTAGGAGAAATTGATAGTCAATTGTGGAGTTCAAATCTGAGACGTTCTTTATTTTGTAATTTGGACAATGTTTTTAAAGGGTCAAGAACAGTTCGGTCGTGGTGTCAGGGTAATGATTCTTTAGCATATGTAAATGGGAATGGTCGAAAAGTGGAGGTCATTGAAAGTAGTGATGAGAGCCCAGGGGTTGATGGCGGTGAGCTAAATGATTCTAGAGAAGAAGAGGTACGGGGAGAAGAAGTGGAGGTGCTTAGTCTGGATGAATTGAGGGAATTGTTGCAAAAGGCAATAAGAGAACTAGAAGCTGCACGACTTAATAGTACTGTGTTTGAGGAAAAGGCTCAGAAAATATCAGAAGCTGCAATAGCCTCGCAGGACGACGCTGCAAGTGCTTGGAATGATGTTAATTATACCCTTGATACTGTTCAAGAGATTGTGCATGAGGAGTGTATTGCCAAGGAAGCTGTTCAAAAAGCAACAATGGCTCTTTCATTAGCTGAGGCAAGGCTTCAGGTGGCAGTAGAATCTTTGGATGCTGCAAAAAGAGGGAATGATTCTTTGGAAGGTTCTAGAGAGAGTGATGGGGAAAATAATTTTGATGAAGAGAAGAAAGCACTTTTAGTTGCTCAGGAAGAGATAAAGGAGTGTCAGGAGAACTTGGCAAATTGTGAGGTTGAGTTGAGACGCCTGCTGAGTAAGAAGGAAGAGTTGCAGATGGAAGTGGACAGGTTGAATGAAGTTGCAGAGAAGGCGCAGCTGAATGCTTTGAAAGCAGAGGAGGATGTGGCGAACATAATGCTTTTGGCAGAGCAAGCTGTTGCCTTCGAACTTGAGGCCACACAATGTGTGAATGATGCAGAGATTGCATTACGGAGGGCAGAGAAATCTCTGTCTGGTTCTTATCTTGATTCTCAAGAAACTACCCAAGGACAGGTCTTGAGTGATGAGGTTATTGTTGAGGAGGAGAATGTGTTCCAAGGAGTTTCTGATGAAGTTTCTGTTGAAAGGGACAGTGATGTGCCACTTGATGGTAATTCTTTGGTTGTCAAGCCATTACCAGATAGCCTGTCTCAACAGAGTTCTGAAGACTTGAGTCAATATGATGAGCTGAGCGATCATGAGAATGGAAAGTTAGGTTTGGACTCTACTAAAGAAACTGAACTAGAAGCTGAAAAATCAAAGACTGTGGTTCAAATGAAAAGGCAGGACACACAGAAGGAGACTTCACCCTCTAATGTTCCCAAGGCATTATTGAAGAAATCTTCTCGCTTCTTTTCTGCATCATTTTTCTCGTTTACTGTAGATGGGACCGAGTTCACACCAGCATCAGTTTTCCAGGGTCTCATGGAATCTGCGAGGAAGCAATGGCCAAAGCTAATTGTTGGTTTGTTGCTATTTGGAGCAGGGTATGTATGAGAATTGCAACTTCTTGTTTCACTTATTATCACTGAATCTTTTGTTTTCTTTCCTGTAATACTGTTTTACTGATGGATAATATGTCATTGTCTGCGTTCATGAATCATCTGATCTAATGGCATTGCATTTCTGTGTTTTTAAGCAACTCTGAGAGAGTGAAGTTCATTTCTTTTCGAATGTTATGTGTTGGTACTTAGGACAGACTCTTTTTTATTCTAATAAAATTGATCTTGCCAGTTTCATCATTTCTTCATATTTCTAGTTTTCCGATTTGTGCTTTTCTGTTGTATAATTCTTGGGTCATTTACTTGGATTATGCCCTCTTGATTTTTTCTAATAAGGTTTTTACTTGTTAAAAGAATAAAAAAGGAAGAAGTCAATAGTTGAATGGCTTATTTATATAGCATTTCTTCCTTAATTCTTCAGAAGGCCTACTTTGTGTTTTGATTGTTTCATTAGGGTGTTACATACAGTGTAAAAGTTGATCTTCCATTGATCACAAGATGCTGAAATTTATCACAGGGTCAGCTTTTATGCTAATCGAGCAGAGAGGAATGCTCAGCTGCTTCAGCCTCCAGATGTCATCACAACTAGTATTGAAGCTGGTATTGAAGAAGTTTCCTCAAGTGCAAAGCCTCTGGTTCATCAATTACGGAAACTACCGAAGAGAATTAAAAAACTGATTGCGACACTTCCTCATCAAGAGGCATGCAATCATATTTCCCTTCATTACTTCTGCCTTTTGGTCTTAAGTCCTGCATATCTAACGCTTTGTGATCTGACCATCAATTCAATTATTTCTTAGGTGAATGAGGAGGAAGCTTCCCTGTTCGACATGTTGTGGTTATTGCTTGCTAGTGTTATATTTGTGCCTATATTTCAGAAAATTCCTGGAGGTATTTGAATTCCTATATACCTTTCACTAGCCTTGGAATTTTTATTTACATTATTGAGTTTAAGAATTTGGATGCATTTAGTGCAAGATTCCATATATCAATGAACAGAACTTTTAATCCATTAATTATCAAAAAGCTTTTTTGCTTATATTTCTCTTTCCTTGTTTGTCTTCTATCTGCTTTCTTGAACTTAGCCCGAAGTGGTATGATTTAGGAGTTTAATGATTCTGATGACAAAAAATGTTACTGGTCCTTTACCTACCTGATCATCAGCTGCACACATATCATGGGGCCTTTATTTCTTTTTTAGTATTTGATGCCAAAATTTTATATATTGTTACATTATGGTGTTTCTTATCTGCTGCAACGTATAGGAAGTCCTGTTCTTGGGTACTTGGCTGCTGGCATCTTGATCGGGCCCTATGGTCTCTCGATTATTCGTCATGTGCATGGGACAAAGGCAATTGCTGAATTTGGAGTTGTTTTCTTATTGTTCAATATTGGCCTTGAGGTGGGGTTTATTTTTATAAGTCTTGCTGTTGCCTTCGCATTTTATGTGTCCTCATGAAAAGAATTAACTGAAGCTTTGAACTCAATGTTTTAGCTCTCTGTTGAAAGGTTAAGTTCCATGAAGAAATATGTTTTTGGATTAGGCTCTGCTCAGGTGATTGGGAAATATAATCTTTTTTTGGTTATTATTTGTGCCTGGTGACACCTTAGATTATTAATATGCATAACAAATGCAGGTTTTAGTGACAGCGGTGGTGGTTGGCTTGGTTGCTCATTTTGTTTGTGGGCAGCCTGGCCCTGCTGCAATTGTCGTTGGGAATGGCCTGGCATTATCATCCACAGCTGTTGTCCTTCAGGTAAGAGGTAACTATAGTGTGAAATCTTGCTTCCATTTCCAAGACATTCCGGTTTCAGTACTAGGATTTCTACCCCGCCCCCCTCCCCTCTTCCCTTTTTTTTATTTTTTATGAAAAAGATATTATAATAAAATAATACCTATTGTGATGTAAGCCTTCTAAAGGATTTCACTAGTGTAATATCCTAAAATGTCTTATACTATCCAATAGACCGAGTCATTCTTTGAATCATCTTACATGTTTCCAATGTCTGATGTCTTGCATAGTCTTTTAAAACCACTTGTCTTACTTGATCCATTATTACATACCCATGTGGTTCATCACTGCCTCTGATGCCCCTTGTTGAACTCATCACTGAATTCTGTTTCTAAATCATTCAAACCTGCAGGAACCTACTATTTGACGCTTTTATTTAATAGATAAGTGAATCAAATTTTGTTGAGTTCCTTTGCAGGTGTTGCAGGAGCGAGGTGAGAGCACATCACGACATGGACGTGCTACATTTTCTGTCTTGCTTTTCCAGGTTGCTCTACAGTTTTGACATTCTATTTTTAAGTGCATCTTGTGTGGAAGCAAATGCCATGTGCAAGATATTGCAGCTCTTTTATTTAGTCAATATGCCTGATGGAATTGCTTCTTACTTGTTGACATATATGTCGCTTTCTCTACCATACTGGTGTGTGTATCTTCACAGTTAGCTTGGATAATAGTACCAATCTAAAACCTAAAGGTGCATGATACCGTAATGAGCTGTGAAAATTAACATATGTGCACCCTATGCATCAATATCCTACCAGATAAACCTAACAAGAATTTTGTTGTTTTTTTTAAGATGATTTTTATATTATTGGTATAAAAGGTTCTTTAGACTGTATTTAGCTTCCATGTAGCCCTGATTTTTCAAAATAATGTGTAGACATAAATTCCTTGTGTTTGCCTGAGCTACTCTTTGCTCCTTGAATTATTTCCTTAATTTTGAGCTTAGAGGAAAAAAAATGAATCTTTGACTCAAATGAATTGTTTTCCTTTTCTTTTGTTTCTTTCAGGATTTGGCTGTTGTGGTTTTACTGATACTCATTCCTCTTATTTCACCTAATTCATCCAAAGGAGGGGTAAAATTTTCTTGTACTTTTATTTTTCTGTTTTATCATTTTGTCAAATATGGTGATGAATGTATGATTTTTTTTATCTTTTCCCCTGAGGCACTATTAGTACTTTTATCATGATTCAAATATGTTCTGATCAAATGTAGTTAAAACCATTATGGTATAAATATATATAGGGGGTTGTGTGTGTGTGTGTGTGTCTTAGGGCTAAATGTAGGTGATGAGCAATCAGATGAAACCGTAAGAAAATATGGTGAAGTCAAGGCAATTTATTAGCTGCATCCAATATTTTCAACTCTGTTTACCTTTCCCTCTCCATAGAACTTTGTTGGGACTGCATCTACGCTTCATTACCAAGGGAAGTAGAGACTTGTGGATGTTTTTGTTTTCAGTCATACATGTTTACATGCCAGGAATTACATGCAACCTCTGCTGTTGTTCCTTATATAAGCATGTGGTATTCATAGGTCAACCCTGAATTTCCAGGTCCATCCTTCTACATTCAGTTTGATGTTGATCATAGGATGCAGATTAATAAATGTATTCTTTTAGAAGTATAAATCAGGACATTATGTACTTGCTTCTGTAGCTGTTGCTGTTATTATTGGTTTTGACATGGCTATGCATTCTCGTGCCACTTATTCTGTCAATCTGGGAAACATTATCTGTTGTTTTTCAGATTGGTTTCCAAGCCATTGCTGAAGCTCTTGGACTGGCTGCTGTTAAGGCGGTAGTTGCCATTGCTGCCATAATTGCTGGTGGACGCTTGGTAAGTTTAGATGTCTCTGAGATTAATATGACATTGGCTGTTGGCTCTACTTTTCAGTGGATACTTCTGATTATATCATGACTTAAATCTTCTACAGATCCATTAAATGCTAAAGGTCAGAATTAATTTTGTAGATTTGATATGGGGTTATTTGTTACCATTAGATATTATCTTAGAAGATCTTGATAAAGCTTCTTTTTAATTTGTTGAGCCATTTTTTTCTTTTATAAGTTTTATTGTGTTGAACCATTGGGAATTTGGGATTTGCAAGTGAAAAATGTACCTCTTTGGGTTATTGATGTATGAATTATGATTTGGATCAAAATCCTGTCACTAAAATTTTTTCTTAGAACTGTTAAATAAAACAAGGATTACTTCTCCTTTTTGTGCCTATTCATAAGATGACTTCTGGGAAGGTTGTCTTTCTGTTAGCACTTTGATTACACTGGCTGCTAATTTTTATCTTTATGATATTTTCATATAATGAAAACAGCTTTTGTATAACCTTTGTTTTCCTTTTCTGTGGTTTTTGCAGTTGCTTCGACCTATCTATAAGCAAATTGCAGAAAATCAAAATGCAGAGATATTCTCTGCCAATACGCTTCTTGTTATTCTGGGGACTAGTCTCCTCACAGCGAGGGTATGACTCTGCGTTTTATTAATTGTTTTATTTTGTTATCTTTAAGTAACAAACTTCCCTTATTGTAGCACAGGCTGGGCTTTCCATGGCATTGGGAGCATTTTTGGCAGGTTTACTTCTTGCAGAAACTGAATTTTCCTTACAGGTTGAGTCAGATATTGCACCATATCGTGGTCTTTTATTGGGTCTCTTCTTCATGACGGTAGGTACTTTATGTTGGCATTTTATAAGATCCTTATTTTGGGCATTCCATAAGCCCTGTTTCTATTGATGATAAAGCTACTTGTTGATCATCTGTATTAGATAATAAATTCCTATGTGAATTTGACATAAAATTCTTTCTTTGTACTGCTTAATATCTTCCAGCCTGTTGGCCATTTGCCTGTAAAGCATCATTTGGTTATTTTTGGTACTTTTATCTCTTACTACTTATCACTTCAGCAGCTAGAAGAATGCTACTTGGATATTTGACTGGGACATTGTTTATGATTTGAGCCCATTGATATTGCTAGTTTATTGAGCAGTGACGCTTTGTTACGTACACTTGATGAAATCATTTTGTGATTTTCAGGTTGGCATGTCTATCGATCCAAAACTTCTTGTTTCAAATTTTCCGGTCATTAGTGGGTCATTGGGACTCTTGATTGGTGGCAAGATGTTATTAGTTGCTTTAGTTGGTAGAATTTTTGGTATTTCAATCATATCTGCAATAAGAGTTGGTCTTCTTCTCGCGCCGGGTGGAGAATTTGCATTTGTGGCCTTTGGTGAAGCTGTTAATCAGGTTTTCCTTCTCATAAACTAGAAGTTTTATCTGCAAGAATAGTTGTTTGCATTTAACAGTTTATCCTGCTTTACTACAATTTTCAACTGTGTCCTGGATGTTACTGTCAACAGTATACTTTCTAGATTCGTAGTAGCCCATCTCCAATATTTGGACAGGATCCTAGATGTTTGGTATGGCTATTTAAGTTTTTTGTCTCATTTCTGCTGAAGAATATTTTGTATTGCTGATGAGCCTAGTCATCTTCATCCCCTCAATCTTCCCCGCCCCTCCCCCTCTTTTTTTTTCCTCTCCACAAAAAAAGAAAAAAAGGCTAGCAGAGAGAGTAACTAGTTGAGATAAGGGAATATAGTTTGTTTTCTTTTTCATGACTGTCAATAATACAAGTTCTGTAAAAAAAATGATATCCTTGCTAGCAGAAGTTCTATTTCTCTAACTGGAATTTTCTGCAGGGTATAATGTCTCCTCAGTTATCATCATTGCTGTTTCTTGTAGTGGGAATTTCAATGGCCCTCACACCTTGGCTAGCTGCTGGAGGCCAGTTAATTGCCTCTCGATTTGAGCAGCATGATGTTCGAAGTTTATTACCTGTTGAGAGTGAGGTAAATTTCTAATATGAGAAAACACTGCTATTGGTTGCAAAGATTGTGAAGTTTCAGCTAAATTGGGCATTATCACTAACAGTTCATAACTTCATATATTGTTTCAATAGTTTACAATTAATGGATTCGGTGAATTGCAATTCAGGAGTCCAGTCATTTGTTGACCAGTATGATACATTTAAGTGATTTTCATATACTTGAGAAGACGAAATTTTACTGATTCCATGTAATCTAACTATATTAAGTGCTAAGGGAGGGGCCAAAATAATGGAAAGTTGACTGATTGACTATTTTGCTTAACTGCATTGCTATGGCATTGTTTTGATCTGCTCCTAAATGCCTTTGTTTTGAGGTTGTGGAAATTTTTTTTGCATCCTCTTTACAGAAGCATATGCCCCTTTTGTAGTTTCAAATGTCCTTAGCTGTTGTAAATCACTAAAAGTACACTATGAAAGTACTCGATATGTAATCTAATTGAGATCCATATATTGGGTAAAATTCCCTTCTTGGCTTGTTGCTGGTACTAGTTCATTGAAGTAATGAACTGGAATTATTGTACTTATCAGAGATTCTCTAACTGAAGTTCTGACCACAAAACTTTTAACCATTCTTTGAAAGAGAGATGGTACTTATTGTTTGGTGATCTTCACTTGTGTCTGAATAATCTTATTGGGAGGTTGGTTGGATTAGTTTCTTGATAGTAGGTAGGGTGATATATCCAACTTTAACAAGAAAGTTTCCTTCTTTTATGTTTTCCTTTGTTTTTTTTTTTTTGCCTTTAATTTATGAGGTATGCTAGTGACAGTCACTGGCCATTCACAACTTCCATGCTTTAAATAGTTCCAGCCACACAAATGGGCTCTAACAGTAATTCAATATATGCGTGGGCTGGGCTGTCTGTCCCATTCAAGATCTGGAAATTTGATTGGCTCTCTATCATTTTCTATATTTTATTTTTGAAAACCTAACATTTTGACATCTGACTATTTTTCTTAATCTTTGCATTTCAAATAGTAGCATGTTCTCCTGTTATGTTTCATGTAATTCACCCTTGATGCATTTGATGTTTTTTAGAATTATATGGTTAAATGATTAAATTTACCATTCCCTAATAACTTAAGCTTTTAGGGGAATTAGTAATTTAACATGGTATCAGAGCAAAATGTCCTGAGTTTGATCCTTGACTTTACCCTTACCTCCCATTTAAAATCCCACGTGTTAGGCCTCATCTGTTAATAGGGAGTTTGAGCCCACATGTGAGGGGGAGTGTTAGAATTATATGGTTAAATGATTAAATTTACCATATCCTAATAGCTCAAGCTTTTAGGAGAATCGATAATTTAACAATTTTATTATTATTATTTTTCTAAGATGGTGACTGCAGTAGTCATATTATTTGTCCATATGTTATCTGTTTGACAGGCTTGGCATGGAAATTATATAGATGTATTAAGTCATTAGTCTTGATTTTATTTTTCAGACAGACGATTTGCAAGATCACATAATCATTTGTGGATTTGGACGGGTTGGCCAGGTATAGTCATAATTTGCAGTTGTTTTAATAAACTTGTTTTAAATCATTGATGTCACAAATCTACTATATAGAAAAACATACGAGCTTTCATAACAGCACCATCTTTTTATCTTCTTTTGGTTCACAGATCATTGCCCAGCTTCTTTCAGAGCGACTGATTCCATTTGTTGCTCTTGATGTAAGGAGGTAACCAATTAACTGTTAAATCTCTTAGCATTATATTGGTTGTTGCTTTTCCAGGACTATTAATTATTATTTTGCTAATGTGGTATTGGGTTGCCAATGAGTTCTAGCTCAAATGGAACCCCTCTGCCCATGTAAGAGCAAGGTGGACTGGAAGGTGAGGTTGTGAGTTCGAGACCCACTGGGTTTGTATGTTACCAATAAAAAGAAGTATTGGGAATTGGATTGTGTGGACTTGTGTCTTCTCTATTAAAAAAGGATACATTCATAATGTTGCTAAAGTAGAATTCTGACTTAAATGTGTTGGTTTGATAGCATATATGTGCCAACTATATGTCACAGTCAATTATGTGTCTGCATGACAAAGCTTATCTGAGAACATTATATCTTCACATGCAGGCAAATTCAAAAAATAATATTTCGTGATATTTCCTTTAGCCTGAAATGTTATAACAAGTAGGTGCCAAATAAAATATTGCTGAAAGTAAATAACAAGGACTGACCATTTGAGGACTGCAAATTTTTTTCTTCTTTCAAATTGCTCTTTTTACTATGCTCTTCTGTAACATCTTTAAAACCTTGACTGAATACAACTTTGAAAGAAAAGGCAAAAAAGTGAGTGTGATTTTTCACTTATGTTCTCTATTGTCTTCAGTGAGAGAGTGGCAGTTGGACGTGCCCTGGATCTTCCTGTTTTTTTTGGAGATGCTGGCAGTCGAGAGGTATGGCAAATTGTATCAGAAAGTATTATATGTGCAGGTTCATTATCTGACTTGCTTTATATTGGTTACTAGGTCCTTCATAAGGTTGGTGCTGAGAGAGCATGTGCAGCTGCAATAACTCTAGATACCCCTGGTGCAAATTATAGAACTGTTTGGGCTCTGAGCAAGTATTTCCCCAATGTGAAGACCTTTGTCCGTGCTCATGATGTTGATCATGGCCTTAATTTGGAAAAGGCGGGGGCTACAGCTGTAAGTTGTCTTCTGCCCATGATCTATCAATTAGTTAAGCAGAACAAAGAGGAAAGGTTGTTCTAGATTTCATCTTTCCTACAGAGCTCATGCTTTCAAATAACTTACAGGTTGTCCCAGAGACCTTGGAACCAAGTCTACAGTTAGCAGCCGCTGTTCTTGCTCAGGTAAATAACTTGAATGTCTCTATAGTGCGTATAATTAGCTGCTGATAAGCACTGGTTTTTCATTGGTGCTTTGTCATGTTTTTTGTGTTGTTGAGTGATGGCATGCAATGTGCAACGAATTGGGGTGATGGCAATTGTATGCAGTTAATTGAGTTTCATATTTTATAATTGATGGAGAGGAGATATTATTCCCTTCTTGTCAGTTGTGCAGAGATTCTGTCCTCATGGAAAGGAGCTGTTACCCACAGTTCTCTTACTAATATTGACATTCTGATAAATGAGCGAATTGATCAGGTTTTGGGTTTGATGGTCCAACGATAAGTATCAGTTTTCTATGATACAGGGTAGGATAGTTCATGCCTATTAGTTCAAGATTGTGTGTGTTTAAGAGGGGGGCAATGGTTCTAGCATAAGGGAGAGAGAGAGAGAGAGAGAGAGAGAGAGAGAGAGAGAGAGAGAGAGAGAGGGGGTGTTGGTGCTAAGAGGGACTTAAGCTTACTGTAAGATGTATTGGTTATCCTGATACAATAGAGCTGACATTGGGGGAGGGGGGATTTGAACCCTGGTTCTTTTTATAAAGGAGAGTATACATTGCTATTGAGCTATAAGGCTCTTGGCAAAGGTCTAATATGTCATTTGGTCGCCTTATTTTTTGTGTTATTTGAACATCGCTCAAATAAGGTGAATAGAAAGCATATGCCTCCATGAATAAATTAGGAAATTCCTTTAAAAACCTTTTCTCTTCTAAACGCAAAAGCCTCCACTTTAAATAACATTAATTACGTTGAAGTAGCTTAAAAGTAGAATGAGCTTCACAAATTTTTTAAGTTGGCTATATTATCGAATATTGATATTCTTATTTGACGGTATAAGTAAATTATGGGGAAATCATCCCTCATTGATGCATATTTTAAGAGAAAAAGTATTCAAGATCCAAAGATAATGTCAAATGTTGAAACTTGAAACTATGGATACTAAAGCCCTTGAAAGCTTCAAAGATTTGAACCTAAATAAATAGATATTACCTCCCTCTAAGGTGATTCTAGATTGAGATCACATATTTTTAGCCATTAAGATTGTCAAAACAAAAACTTCATAAAAAGGTGGGAAAAAAGGGGGGGGGGGGGGGGTTGTGTGATTGTTTTAACTGTGTATATAAAAAGATAGATTGCTAGGAAATTTAGTACAAAATTAATTATAGATAATTTAGTACTATAAATGAATGTACAGCTCCACTTTCTTAAGCAAACACTGAACAATTTATGAAAGAAAATATTTGTTTGAGTCACAGGAAGGTTATCTACATACAGATATTACTATATAATAAATAATAACATATATTGAATCATGTTAAAAGACATGCTTTGTGTATATACCCACACGTGTGCACACACATGCACACATAATATCACCTCTCTTGAACCCTGCAAAAACTGGGAGTTTTGTGCAATGGGTACTACCTGTTTTATACAATGCATGCACACTGCTGTCACTGAACAAAACTGTGGTTTGAAATATGAAAGAGAGGAAAAGGTCTTCTTTTAGCCCTACAGAAAAAGGTAAGATTTAAGACAACAATGTCGTGAAGATGAATACTTAAATGTCTCTTTCTGGCTAGCATGTTTCTTTCATCTTAGCTTTTCTTGTTTCCCTTCAGGCAAAACTACCCATGTCAGAAATTGCAGCGACAATCAATGAATTTAGGTCCCGGCATCTTTCAGAGCTGACTGAGGTAATATTTTTCCCCATATATATATATATATATACCATATTCAGTATGCCTTTGACTAGGAAATGCAGAACCATGTACTTTGTTTGTCTCATATAAGAGTGATTTCTGAAGGAATATAAGTAATTTTTGACTGTATGAAGGGATATATTTTATACTTATAATTTATGGTTTTGTTTGTGCAGCTATGTGAATCTAGTGGAAGTTCTCTTGGTTATGGTTTTTCTCGGGTTGTGCCAAAGCCCAAAACTCAATCCTCAGATTCCTCAGATGAGAACCTGTTCACAGAAGGGACGCTGGCAATATAGAGAAATATAAACCAAGTAGGGAAAAAAACTAGAAAAAGGAAAAAAGAAAAAAACGAAAAAAGAAGAAACATGAAGAACTGTACAGCGGATTACATGTTTTTGTAAATTGTACAGATATATACTGAAAAGAAAAACACAGACATACTCTCCATTAATCATTTTTGTTTTTTTTTTTCTTTTTTTCTAGAATTCCCGATAAGTTTTTATATACTGTTGTCATTCAAGTTTTTGTTTTAGACGGACACGGGACACCTTTCCTTCTTGTTACTGATATTCGTTTCTATATAATCATCCTGTTATTTTTAGTTACCACGAAGACGTAGGATTAGAAAAAGGGCTATGACTTGGAATCTCAGTGTCCAGTTCAGACTCAGAGAATTGAAGAAGAGTTATAGAGAAACAGGAAGATGAAAGGTGAGATAGGTAATAGGCTATCTGTAAGTGCTGTGGAGGAGTTCAACCAATTCATCAGTAAATTCCCATCCAGAACGGAAGATGCACCTAAAACATTGCTTTATTCTTGTGGCAGGTGCATGCGAAGCATGAGGGTTTATTGTTTTTAATTATTATTTTTATAAATGCAATGTGCGATATCAATAAAAGCAGGGACAGACCAAATTTTTTTTTAGTTATAATATTTTTTATTTTTATAGTTAGGCCCCTTCCAAAACCCTAGGTTCTTTTTCTCCACATTTAAGTCTAACTAACCTCACCCAAATAGTAACTATCCAACCAAAAAATTTTACAAAAACAATAAAAATATTCACAATAGTGATTGTATTTTAGCCAAAAAAAAAAACTATTTTACCACTGTGTGGGCCATTTTTGCAAATGTTGGGCTGGGTCGCTTCCTACTGTACTAGGCCCAAAGTTTTTTGGATTAAGGAGTTGAGACCGGTCCAATAGCAACCCTCTTTAGTCCAACTTGTGCGCTAATGATGAGTCCAAGTTCTAGGGAAGACACTGCAAAGTGGGCATATCCTCTGTTTCATCTGCAGAAAGAACCTTTCTCCAGTTTTTGCTGCAGGTCTTACTTTTCTATTATATAGTAAAACTGTTTGCCGTGGGCTTATTCCTTGTTTTTGTCGCAAAAGGAACTTTTCTCTAGTTTTTGCCGCAGGTCCAACTTTTCTACTGTGCAGCAAAACTATCTGCGGTGCAGTAAAATTGTCTGTTGCACGATAGAGCTTTCTGCTATGCTAATAAAGCTGTCTGTTGTGTAGTTAAGCTTTTTGCTGTGTTAATAAAGCTTTACGCTATGCTAATAAAGCTGTCTGCCATGCAGTTAAGCTTTCTGTTGTGTTAATAAAGCTGTCTGCCGTGTATTAAAGCCGTCTGCTGTAAAGCTTTCTGTTGTGCAATAAAGTTGTCTGCTGTCAATGACTACTCTTCATTTTCTACAGAAATATTTTTCTACTTCCTGCACATAAACAAATTTAAAACCGAAAGAAAATACCAATCAAGCAAGTGTTAGCTTACATGAGTTAGCATATTCTCAAATATATACATACATATATTCATAAATATACTTATACGTATGCACAGAACATGAGAAACAAGATATATGTATATATATACTTACGACAGGACAATGGGTCAAAAGTAAAACACGTAATAACAAAAATAAAGAAGAAAGTTTTGGCAGGAAAGGTTTAGATAATATAATAGCTAACACGGTAAACATAATAAAAACGCGTTACAGCAGAATAACTAGTACAACAAGTAAAGATTCTATAGCAGGACAATTGATGCGGCAAATGTAATAAAAACGTTCTACAGCAGGATGACTAAATATGGTAGATATAAGTTATAATAAGAGAAATCAAATATATTTGCAATTGAAATCAAGTATTAAATCTTCCCATAGAATAAGTAAACCAAGAAAGAACTCAAATCCCAACTTGAACAACCTTGTTATAGGCTCCTGCCATCAAAGTTGTGCATTTTGGAGAATAGGCCTAAGTGGCTACTAGCTATTACTTTTTGGAGACTTCAAAGAATGGGTTTGCTAAGAGGGAGGGAAAAGATGGTCTATTGTTGCATGCCCCTATTCCAACCGCATTTTCTCTCTTCTTTTTACCACTTTCTTTCTTTCTTTCTCTTCGTTCTTTTTTACTCTTAGTTTCCTCACTACTCTCTTGTCGTAAGTTTTTTTCTCACTTGGGTCTTTTTCTTTAGGTGCTTCCTCTCTTGGGTCCCCTTCCCATTGGGTCTCCCGTGCTTACTCTCCCTTTCTCCTTTTATAGTGAGCTAATTTAATGGGATTTCTCCCTTTTACCCTTAGGGCTTCACCAATTGTTTTTGGTTCGTTGTGGGCATCCATTCAAGACTACCCACTGACCCATTGGTTGCCTTGACCACTGTCATTGCTTAGTTTGTTTGCTCTACCATTACTCATTTCAAGACAAAATTCCCTTTTGTTTGTTCTTGCTGTATACCTCTATCTCTAGGTTCATTGGGCTAACTCACTACCTAGCTCTATGACATGCATCAGATGGCCCCAACCATTTATTACTTCTTTTGTGTAAGATACCATCCCAGCAAGGTATACTCTCAAAAGAAGTTATGGCAGGAAACCAACTATAGACCCCCTTTTCCCCCCACCACCAAACCACACTCTCTGAATCTCCTTGACCGTGGGCCCACCTCCCTTGTATTGGCTGGGTATAGGTTGGTGGTGTTTCGGCCCTTCTGTTTTTGTCTTCTTTCGTTCCCACGCTGTTTCTGCAATAGCAGATTAGTTTTGTTTCGTCCTGCTGCGTGTTTTTTGTCTTATTTCATCATGCGTTTCCTGCTGCATTTGTCATTTCCTTGGGTTTGACTTTTCTTTCCTTCACGTGATTCCTGCTGCTGACACTTTCTGCTGTGTCTTGTTTCTTTTCACCATGCTTCTCCATATTAGCTTTCATGCCTATCTCTTTTATACAAAAGGATTTGGGCCTTTGTGGGCCAAATAATGATGAATGGATCAAAAAGGTCTTGGACCCAATTTATCTTCATCTGCCGAAACCATCCTGCCAGAGAACTGTATTCTGCGGCAAAGCTGTATTCTGCGGTAGATTTGTATTCTGCTATAGATCGCTACTTCTTTCTTTGGACCTTACTTTTCATTGGGCTTTCCTCACTATGGGTTTTTGCGTCTTGCAACTTATTGGGCTTTCTACCTCATAGGCTTTTGGGTATGGATTTGCAAAAATGAGCATCAACAACCACTAAAGAATCAAAAAATCGTGTGTTATTAGAGAAGTTAAAGCTAAATTTTTTGCAATTATAGTAAATTGATATAAATACCAGTTGATTGAAGCAAGTTGTTAAAAATAAAATAAAATATTTTATTAAGATTATATATCTTTTTTCAATTAAAAAATTCAAATTTTCTCGCTTCCTTTATTATTTTAATGAATTGTTTATATTATTTAAAATGAAGCTATAAAAAAAATGGAACATTTGATATTGAATGTATTGTAAAGTGAGGTGGTAAAATAGATAAAATAACTTTTTGAGTGCTAAAAGTTAAAATATTTAGCACTACCAATGTGAATGTTCTAACTTCAATAGAAAAAAAAAAAAAAAATCCTAGCCATCCTAAGATTAAAAAAACATTATTTTGTTTTTGTTTGTCTTTATTGGTAAATGATTTCGTCTTAATGCATTTAGAAATAACGATTTTACGTATTTATAATTTTTTAATAATATATGGATGTTTATTTGGAGTTTTTTTTTTAAAAATACTTCGGCCCTCGATAATTTATATCCTGGGTCCGTCCCTCTTATAAAAGAGGGGGAAATAGTTGCTAAATAAAATATATGCATGTGATCTTATTACCATGGAAATTAGCCAAAAAATTTATAAAAAGAAAAATTAAAAACACAAAAACAAGACAGTAACAATGTTATTACCATAGTAAGAATTTGGAAACAAAAAATAAAAATGTGAGGGGTAACTACCAACAAAACATAATGACAATGTGATGCAATTAATATCATTGTTTATTTTTTTTAGCTGTAAACCCACCCATATGAGGCACAGGAAATGTATTGGAAAAAAGAAAAGAAAAGAGGGGGTGTTTGGTACCACAATTTAAACAACAATTTTTCATTTTTAAACAATATTAAATGTATTTTTATACACTTTTTCACTCACACGTATTTCTAAAAAATACAAACAATATTACTAGAACAACATTACGAAACAGGTTCTCTTGGTTTTTTTGTTTTTTCCTATTGAACATGGTTATATACGGTATATTTTTGGTTTAGTTTGACATATTGTTTTAAGATGGAAATTGTTTTAATCATCATATCATTATGATTGACCAGAAAACATTGTATAGTTTGTTTTAAAAAAATATATACATAAATGCATAATATGCTTAAAGAAGGAGATGATATATATATATATATATATATATATATATATTAATAAATAAAAATAAAAATACATATTCTCAAAAAGTATGTTCATAGGCACCAACAACCTCACTTAAAACATGCATTATAATATCCAAGGCTGCCTTTGCCACCACGTTCACTGGCAGTACCAAAACATGCATTATTATAACTTAAAATGTATTGAAGACGGGTTTAAAAGCATATTATCAAATGGTGGACCCATCTCTCTCTGCTCCTACTCATACTATATGCTGACTAATCTCAAATCACAGAAATGCTAAATCCAGCGTTTGTAGTACGCATGCATTTGCTAAAAAATATAATGGCACTATACAAAACTAAAATAGTTTTAACTAATGAAATATACGGATATTGATGTCACATGAAGTGATTGGCAGGCCAAAGAATCAAATTCAATATGTTTATCTTTTCTTGTAACTTTATAGGTGAAGGAAGTTGACTGCCAGAGAGAAATTGAGCACTTTCGCGAATAAATTCAGGCAGAAATTAGCCAAAATCCATTATTTTTTATATATAAAAAAATAGTGGTAATGTGTAAATTTGTGAGGAGTTTAAAAGCTTACGTAACATATAATGAAGATGTCAAGAAAAAATCAAATGTATTAAAAAATACATTCACAAAATATTATACTACATAATTTTACTATAAATGGACTATCTATATTATAAATAATAATTTGATATCTTATAAACTTATTTATAAGCTTATATAATCCAATCCCAAGGATATATAAATATAGCTTGAACTTTATAAATATAAACATACAATATTATATATACTTTATGAATGAACCTAAACAAACTTTGGTTGAGTCTCATATACTTTGCAAGCTTGTTCAAAAGCATATTTTTATGTTTGACTCCGAGTTTTCGCCTTGTATTGACTATATATACTTTGTTAAAAAATAATTATATCACTTTAATCAGGGTAAATGAATTAAACTTTTTTTTTTTTGGAAAAGGGGTAAATGAATTAACCTAAAAAAACTTTATTTTTGAATTGAAACCTCTACCGTAAAAGGACAAGATTTGTTTGAATTACGTACAGATATATATATATATATATATATATATATATATATATATATATTAAAAAAAATATTAATACCTATTGAATCTATATTAAAAAAAATATTAATACCTATCTCCAGATTCAATAGTAGTCCTACAAAGTGAGTATATTGAAAGCCACTCAAAAGAAAAAATAAAATAAAATTGAAAGACTCAAAAAAGGAAAAAAAGAAAAACGAAGATAAATAGTAGTAAAAGAGTATTACCAAAAAGAAAAGATAAATAGTAAAAGAGAGTGGAGCCCTACGTATTGATATAGACTATGTTGTAGTACATCTCTTTCAGTGACAGAGAATTGGAAAGATATTTTGGACTGTAGGGTGTTTGTTCTAGACGTGAATGTATGGGTAGCAAAGGAGAGAGCCCTGCAATAGGTATCGATCTGGGGACGACGTACTCATGCGTGGGAGTGTGGCAAAATAATCGTGTAGAGATAATACCCAATGACCAAGGAAACAGAATGACACCTTCCCATGTTGCCTTCACTGACAAAGAACGATTGATAGGTGATGCTGCCAAGAACCAAGTCGCCAGAAACTCTACCAACTCCATCTTTGGTATTCATCATCCTATTCTCCAAACCTTCTTTTTTTTTTTTTTCTTTTTTTTTGTGTGTAGGTTGATCATTGATGTGTTAGCCTCGAGTTGGATTGGGTTTAGATTTAAAGTTATAAGAAAAAAAAAAAAAACCATTCTGACCCAACCTAACCGACCGTGACCTTTTTTATTTTTAGTTTGATTTGGTTTTGATATTTTGAGAATTATATTTGATGAAGTTGGAATGAAATTTAAGAAAATTATGGGAATTGTAATAATTTGTTAAAAAAAAAATCTAGTAATAACTAAGAATTGTAATAATTTGTATCTTTGTCACGTGCAATTTGTCTTCTTTCTATTGTTAGTTATGCTAAATTTACAACCAAGTATGTAGTTCAAATAATCATTACGTGTATTGATTAGGCATTAAATAGTAAATACCAACTTTTATGGCATATCACATGGCTTAGTAAAAGAAATGTTATGTCCACAACAATTTTACCCACCAGCAACAGCTAGTAATAGCTTCTTAGGATTTGGTGCGTAAATGAGAAACATGATATTACTTGCTTAGTAATTGTAGTTGAGTAAACTTCAATTAAGGCTCTCAGTTTAATATTTCCAAACTTTTATTATATATCAGCAGTGATCAAATCTAAAACTTTAATGTGAAATATCAATGTTATCAACAGCTCTTTTGATATATATTTTTTGGCTTACATATTTATTAGCTATAAAATTTCCACTTCCATTCCTGAATTTTGCTGCTTCTTGTACTTCTTTGTTGTCAAATGGTTTTAACCTCTACTGTTTATGCAGATGCAAAGCGGTTGATTGGCAGGAGATTCAGTGATCCCTTGGTTCAGAAAGATATCAAACTTTGGCCATTCAAGGTCATTGAAGGTCCTGGTAATAAGCCTATGATCATGGTGAACTATAAGGGAGAAGAGAAGCACTTTGTTGCCGAAGAAATCTCGTCTATGGTCCTAACAAAGATGCGTGAGATTGCTGAGGTGTACCTAGACACAACTGTGAATAAAGCAGTTATCACTGTCCCTGCCTACTTCAATGACGCTCAGCGTAAGGCCACAAAGGATGCTGGAGGCATTGCAGGCCTGGATGTCCTGCGTATAATCAATGAACCAACTGCTGCAGCCAATGGTTATGGTCTTGACAAGATGGCAGGTAGGGTTGGCAAGAGAAATGTGTTGATTTTTGATGTGGGTGGTGGTACTGCTGATGTCTCACTACTTACCATTGAAGAGGGTGTCTTTGAAGTGAAGGCTGTTTCTGGAGACACACATCTTGGAGGTGAGGACTTTGATGACAAAATGGTAGAGCATTTTGTTGAAATATTTAAGAGGCAGCATAAGACGGACATTAGTGGAGACTCTAGAGCTGTTAGGAGGTTGAGAACTGCTTGTGAGAAAGCAAAGAGGATTCTTTCTTCTGCAATTGAGACGACCATTGATGTTGATTGTTTATATGATGGTATTGATTTCTTTTCAACTATTAATCGTGCTAAATTTGCAGAACTCAACATTGATTTGTTCAGGAAGTGTATCGAGCCTGTGAAAAAATGTTTGGCTGATGCTAAGATGGACAAGAGTTTTGTTGATGATGTTGTTCTTACAGGTGGCTCTTCCAGAATTCCCAAGTTGCAGCAGTTGTTGCAGGACTTCTTTGATGGGAAGGAGCTCTGCAAGAGCATTAATCCAGATGAGGCTGTGGCTTATGGAGCCGCTGTTCAAGCTGCAATCTTGAACAGAACGGGTAATGAGAAAATTCAAGAGATAACACTCTTAGATGTCACCCCTCTGTCCCTCGGTGTAGAGCTTGATGGATTAGAGATGTATCTTTTGATTCCAAAGGAATACCGCAATTCCCACCAAGAAGGAGAGAGACTACACCACTGTCTTTGACAACCAGACTTCTATATGGTTCCAAATTTACGAGGGTGAGAGAGCAAGATCTTGTGATAACAACTTGTTGGGAGAAATTACGATTCCTGTTACTCCAGCACACAGGGGTGCCGCTTATGTAATAGTTTGTTTTGAAATTGACATCAATGGTATCTTGAATGTTTCTGCTAAGGATATGATCACTGGTGTGACAAGGAAGGTCACTATTACCAATGAAAAGTCAAGACTGTCCAAAGAAGAGATTGAGAGGATGGTCTGTGATGCAAAGACATATATGGATGAAGATAATGAGCACAGGAAGAAGGTTAAGGCTAAGTTGGATTTGGAGAACTATGCCTATGACATGAGAAATGCTATCAATGACAAGATGATTGGCACCTTGCTTGACCCTGAAGTTCTGAAAAATATTAAAGATGCGGTTGAACATGTGATTCAATGGTCGTTAGATGACATCCGGGTTGTGGATTTAAAACAATATCAAGACAAGCTGAATTGGCTCGAGAGAATCTGCAATCCCATTAGAGTTTGTAGGCAACTACTCTAAATTTGAGTCACCAGTGTTCCTATTTTGACTAAATTGTGTCTAAAACCTTTTGTTCTAGTGTTTTCTTTCTAGTTATTAACGACACCAACCATTTTTTCGCCTTGTTCAGTGACCAAAATCCAGCCACAAAGCAACCCAAACACACACAACATTGGCCCTTTGACACAGTTTAGAAAATTAGGAATTCCTGTAGTGTGTTAGTTGTGGTCAATGTGGTGAGAGAGAACGTTCCTTGACTGTATTTGGAGCTTGGATTTTGTGACAGGAGTAGAGAATGTGATACAATAATTCTCTTGATAGACTATAGCCTCCAAATTCCAATCATGGTGGTGGCTCTTCCAACCAAGTTTCCAAGTCTAGAATTTTACAAGCATATTGTGCAACCTTATGGGCAGCCTTGTTACACATTCGACTGGTTAGTGTAAGCCTTGAGCTGGGACTTGTTTCTTCCAAAAAAGGATGTCTTTAACCATGATGTCTTATTTGTGGAAAGGTCGCCTTCTATTAATAACCGCTATAACTCTTTTCTTTGATAGCCATACTCTCCATCACCTATGAGTTTGGTGTCATAGGAATTTTCCTTGCCAAAGCTGTTATTGATTCTCTTTTATCATCTGTAATTACAATTTCAATACCACCTATCTTACTTTCTTTGCACCTATCCATAAATGCAGGCATAGACTCCGTTTATATGTTATCTTTAAAAAAAAAAAAAATTATGTGCTCTTAACAGGTTTACATATGACCTTATGTTTTTGATGGCATATATATATTTGTGTGTGTGTGTTGATTTAAATATTACTATTGATAAAGTAATCGAAATACCAATGTGTTGCCTTAGTGATTAAGAGGCGCACTAGGATGAGTTGTAAATCCAAATGTCCTAAATTCAACCTCTAGCTGGGAATTTATCCAAACTCAAATGATGCACAGGGCTAGGTGGGTTTTTCGTGCATTTGGGATTTATTTGATAAGAGCGGGTTCAAATGGCCCAACCTTAGAGAGGTTACACGTGTCATTAAAAAAAATGTGTACTATTTAGAATTTTGATAGCCAGCAAAGATTTTAATAATAATAAATTAAACAATATTGTAAATATTTTTATTCTAAAAAAAAATATTGTAAATATTTTATTTTTAATAGAGGCTCTTCTATAGTACCTCTAATATTTTTTGGGTATGAAATTACATTAAGTGAAATAAATTCCTTGGGCTCCAGACCACCAAAAAAATCATAAGATTTATCTTCTTTTTTTTTTTTTTTTTTTTCCTTTTTTTAGGAATGAATTTATCTCTTCTAATATTGAAGTTTTTGTAAAAATGTAATGTTCTTTTAGCAGTTAACCATGCCGCCATTCCTGCTTTAAGGAATGGACGGAGTAAGAGCAACCACATCAGCTCGTTCAAATTTTGTCTATTTTACACGAAAAAACATACTTTTTCTATTTTACACCTCCACTTTTACAAAACACCCACATCAGTTTATCTATTCTACACATTTATTCAATAAAATATTCCTTCTTTTTACATTTTTTATTATTTCTTTCCCTTCCTCACTGCGTCTTCTCTGTCGAGCCACTTTCCCTCCCTCACTGCATCTTCTCCGTCTCCCTCACTATGTCTTCTCCGTCGAGCCACTTTCCCTCCCTCACTGCGTCTTCTTCGTCGAGCCACACACCCAGCCAGCCACCCTTCAACAAAATCCTTCAACAAACCACACCCACCGAGCCACACCCACACCCATCCTTCAACAAACCACACCCACCGATCCGTCGAGCCAAACCCACCGATCCGTTGAGCCTCACTCACACCCAAACCCATTCATCGCCCACCCAATCGGCGGCAAGATAATCAAAACCCACCAACCCACACCCACATTCAACCAAAAACTAGAAAAAAAAAAAAAAAACAACAACCAACGAATCGGAGCAAGATCGACGCCTCGTAGCACCGCCACCTCCTCGCGATGGCCGTCCGGCGACTTGGCTTGCTCGACCTTGTTCTTATCGGCGACGATGGCGATCGGCGGCTAGAGGAAGAAAAATGGATGAGATGAGAGAAAGAGAGAGTTGTGCTGTGTCTGAGAGAGAGAGAGAGAGAGAGAGAGAGAGAGAGAGGGAGGTGAGAGTCAGTAGGGAGGAGAGAGAAAAAACTATAAAAAAATCAAATACACCTACTACAGTACCCGTGTAAATTTACACGGTACTGTAGCAGAGTGTATGTTATAGATGAGTTTAGAGGCACTGATGTAGAGACTTTTTTGCTTAAAATGTGTAAAATTGATGACTTTTTTTCATTTTGCACATTTATACACATTTATCCATCCACTGATGTGGATGCTCTAAGGGATTAAAAATATTAAAAATTTGTAAGAAAAAAGAAAAATTGGTAGTGATCCACGTGGTGAAAGAATATGTGATATTTTCATTAAAAAAAAATGTGATGTATATTGGAGTGACGTGGACTATTTTGATGTGTAAGAGCAAACTTTTTTATTAAACTAGCATTTATTTAGAAAGAAGAACATTTCATGCTCAAGCAAGTCATAATAAATGAAAAGCTAGAAAAGACAACACATCAATATGAAAAGATAACACATCAAGTCATAATATATATGTCCTTTATTAATATTTTTTAACAATATGAAATTGTCTTGATTTAGATAACACTTTTGACAAGGGAAAATGATATCAAATTTATTAATTAGAATTTCCTTAGTAAGGTCTCAAATTGAAGAATTTATGTAGTACTTCTCCAAAAAAGAAAAGAAAAAAGGGTAGACTTCAAATTTTTTATGACATTTGGTGGGGAATTTCAATTGGAGTAATTTGACCTTTTCATTTAAGAAGTTTTAATTTTTCTCAAAATAAAGTATTAAACAATATACAATAAGACGAAATGTGATTACCTCGTAAAAACAAATGGTATAAATTTTATATACAATATAATAAAAGTTGAGTCTTAGAGATCATAAGATCATAATGTGAATAGGTGAAGACAACTCTCTTAGTGTAGATGTGGTCTCTGGGCTTGCTAAATGCTAATTGCTATCACTTCTCTCCACTTTATTGGCAAGCAAACCTATCCCTCTCTTCCTCACTCTCTTTGCTTCTAATATATATGCTGATTGCTGACTAATCTCTAAAGACAGAAATGCTAAATCCAACGTTTTTATGCATACATTTGCTAAAAATAATGGCACTATAAAACTATTTAAGAATAGTTGTAAGTAATGATACATACGGATACCTATGTCGCATGAAATGATTGGCTACCTAAGAATCGGGCAGAAAATTGAGGACATAAATAAGCCAAAATCAAATTTTTTAGAAAATAAATAATAGTGGTGGTGTTTAAATTTGTGAGGAGTCTGAAGCTCAGGTGCATACTGTCAAGAAGTCAACAAAAATATATATACTAGCAGTAACGGAACTATACATGGACTTGGGGGCAGCGGCCCCAAATTTTTTCAAATTTTTTTAGTGTGTGTGTGTGTATATATATATATATATGTATGTATGTATGTATGTATGTGTATTAATTTTAACAATTTGTTTCAATAAATTTGCACTTTGCCTCCCTCAACAATAATATTAATATTTTTAAAGGCTATCAAAAATTTTATTGATCTAAAATCTGAAATAAATTTAACAAGCTCAAAAATAAAATTTACTAATAACAAATTTAAGCCCAAACAGTACCCGAAAACAAACCCACGCAAGAAACAAATAAAAAATAAGATAAAATAATTCTTAAGCCAATTCTAACTAGTCTAACTGAACACCCACACACATCTAACAACACACAAGACACCCAATTATTTTTTTTTTTTAATCTTAACTTTCTAAATTGAGAAGTGTTACGTCGACAATATTTTCACAACAAATCACATGCGGTAAGTTGTTATTGGTTCTAATTTGAATCCACAACTTAAATTACTTTTTTACCCACTCATAACAACCAATAATAACCTACTGCTTACAATTTGTTATAAAAATATTATGGACATAGCATTTCTCTTCTAGTCGAATACTTATTTGGAGTTTCAAAAAAAAAAAAAAATTGTTTGTACTTTTGCCCACCCTAACTCCAAGTCCTAGCTCCTTCCCTGTATACTAGTTGCAAACTTGAGAGATGCACCCAAAAATTTGACAATTTTTAAAAAAATGAAAAATGAAAATAGTAGATGGGTATAAGTGTTAGTCTTAAGAAATTCTTAAAATTAGGTGATTGATACAATATATTATATTTTCTAAATTAAGCTATCTATATTTATTATTTGAAGGTGTTTTAAGTTTTGTAATTTTTTTTTCTAGAAAACATAATGCATTTCACATTCAATTATTATATAAAGCAAGATATTTTGTTAATAATGTAATGTGTAGTTGGAAATTGTATCTAGTACCATAAGTTGAAATTCCCTCTCTAAAAAAAAAAGAAAAGAAAAGAAGGAAAACTCCTCCCCTAAAGCATCACTGAAATGGACTAAAATGGACCGAATTGGATCGATTTGAACTGAATGGACGAAATGGACCGAAAGAACTGAACTGGATCTAAGTGGACTGATAGGACCGAAGTGGATCTAATTCGACCTGTAGATCAAAATGGACGAGATAGACCAAAGTAGACCATAATGGACCGAATTTGACCGAAAAAAACTGGATTTAAGTGGACTGAAAAGACCGAAATGGACCGAAGTGAGCCTATATAGAGCGAAATGGAATGAATAGACCGAAGTGGACCAAAATGGACCGAAGTAGACCATAATGACCAAATTGGACCTTACTGAATCACAGTGGACTGAATAAGACTGAAATGGATCGAAGTATACCATAATGGACGGAAAAGACTAAACTGGATCGAACTGGACTAAATGTGATCGAAATGTATCGAATAGGACCGAACTGGATTGAGAGGGATATAATTTGACTGAGTAGACCATAATGGACTGAAATAGATCAAAGTGGACCGAATGTGACCGAAATGTATTAAATTGGACTGCAATGCAATGAAGTAGACTGAACTGGATCGAAAGGACCGAATGGACCAAATTGGATTAAAAGGGATATAACTTGACTAAAGTAGACCATAATGAACCGAAATACTACGTCAATGTGTCTCAACAAGAACATAATAACAATAAATACTAAGATTCATATTTTCAATATTGATATATATATATATTATATATGATAGATTATAAATTACACTTATAGATTATCATTCAAAGTGATTAAAAAGGAAAATATGTAATAAAAAAATATCTAAACAAATAAGGCAATAATTTTTTTATTTTAAAAACAATAGAATTTCAATTAATGTTCGTTTGCTCTATGATAATTACAATACATTAGGAGGAAGCATCTGTGAATTCATTGCATTTGTTGACTTTTGATTTGTACAAATTGGCTTAGCAAAATGATATATTGGAGTTTTATCTTCTTCTTTAATTTGTTGATTTTTATTATTTAAATGCAATATAATTGGGTTGTTTGTGATTCCCCCATCCCCCAATTGATAAGTTGTATGTGGATTTCTCTTTGAATTAAACTAGGTTGTTTGGATGTGGAATTTTAAAGGGGGTTTTGAGTGTGTGTCCATTTTTTTTTACACAAAATCCCCTTTAAAATTACATTTTCTATTTTTTTTTAAATCTAATAGGTAATGAACAATTTGTTAATTACTAATCAACTTGGGTGTACATTGTTCAATATTAAAATTTAGAAAAACTGTAATTTTAGGACCATAACTTGTTTACATTGTGAGTTATGATTGGTGGAATTGTTGACTCATATAGACCCATTATTTTTACTCCATTACTCACAACTCGCCATGTGAATAAATTGTGACATAAAAATTTTTGTTAGAAAATAGATTTAAATGGACCAATAGTTAAAGTACAATTAAGCTAACCCATTGTCATCAAGAAAAATAATAATAAATAAATAACCCATTGTCCAATACTTAAGAATTTTTTATAAATAAAAAATAATTTGGAGTACAATACAATTAACCCATTGTCTAATAATTTGGAACTTTTTTATAAAAAAAAAGAATTTTGGAGAACAAAAATTAAAAGTGGCTTCAACAAGCAAAACGGCGCCCAGCGAGTTTGTCCGTGAGTTCCTCCCTCACAAAATAGATATCAGAGAGAGCAGAGTAAAAGAAAAGAGTATTTCGGAGCTGAATGGAGAAAATCTGCGGCGCAGTCCGATTCTCCCCTGAATCCTCCACCACGGCTCGCCTTCTCCTTCCCTTAACCCGCAACCTCAGCCGCCAACACGGCGTCGTTTCTTTTAACCGCCTTGTCGGAGCGAGACTCCCTCACCGTCATCTCACCTCTCTCACATCCCTCACCACCCACTGTTCACCTTCACCATCGCCCCCCGTCTCCGGTACTTTTACTTTTTGTCTCTTATGCTTTTCTTTCTTTGTGGCATTTTGTCGAACACGTGGAACGCATTTCATTTCATTTTCTTTTCTTTTTTTTTGGCAAACAGCATCAGTGGCTACTGAGACATCTGCTAAAGTTATTGACGGAAAAGCAATTGCGAAGCAAATCAGAGATGAGATAACTGAGGAAGTATCAAAGATGAAGAATGCAATCGGTGTTACTCCAGGATTAGCTGTTATTCTTGTTGGGGATAGGAAGGACTCTGCAACTTACGTACGCAACAAGAAGAAAGCTTGTGAGTCTGTGGGGATTAATTCTTTTGAAGTTCGTTTGCCTGAGGATTGTACAGAACAGGAGGTGCTCAAATTTATCTCTGACTTCAACGATGATCCTTCGGTTCATGGCATCCTCGTTCAGTTACCTCTGCCTTCTGTATGCTTCTTAATTTCAACTTCGTCATTTCGTTTGTTGAATCTTGAATCATGGTATAATGCAAAAATAAACAAAAGGTTGCGTTTTTTTTAGTGTGAAAGTAAATTATTCTTTTGTTGTATGGATTTTCAAGTTTTCTTATTTAGCTGTCTTTACAAATGTTCATGCAAGAAAATGTCCATGTGGCCAATCCCAGTTAGTTAGGACTAAGGCTTAGTCGTTCAGTCTTTTATTTCGAGAAAAATGTGTTTTATGTCATGGTATGTTAATGTATTTGCACATTGATATCATTGTACTAATTGATGTAGAAGAATTGATTCTATAGCTTATTATTATTATTATGTGTATTTGTATACTCTATGTTAAGTATTTTCTGGCTTACATTAACATACACTGTTGATTCTAGTTTAGCTAGAGCGATTTTAGTCCCTAAAGTTTAAAGGGATTGTTTTTGGTCCCTTAGATGACATAAGCCTAATCAAAAACTAACATGTCAATACTCTATTCTGACTAAAACTGATCCCTTTAAGTTTGGTAGGGACTAAAATGGATCACTTTAAATTCTTAGGGACTAAAGCAATTACTTCAAACTTTAGGGACTAAAACTGCTATGAATTAAAGTTTACAGACCAATAGTGTATTTTGGCCTAGAAAAATTTGAACATGTTTGTATGGATCTCATCATGTGCATTTATTTATGCTATGACACTATGAATTAAATAGCAGGGCAGTTTTGGAGATTTGTGGATTCTGTGGTCTGTGGTTCATTAAGCTTGATTTATTCATAAATCATATATGAAAACATTGGCACAATGCAGTGTTCTTTCTATGCCCAACTGCCCTATTACTTTATGATGCTGATATAATTGAGTTTGGTGAAGTCATACCAAATATTATACATAAAGATTTATGCTATAATTTATAACTGAGTTAGCATGTATGCAGCCTCAATGTTATTTCTGCCTGTAATTCATGAAAAAGTCTTTCTGAGTTTCTTTGTCTTCTTGGATTTCGTACCAGCATATGAATGAGCAGAACATCTTAAATGCTGTTAGCATTGAGAAAGATGTGGATGGGTTTCACCCACTGAACATTGGCCGTCTAGCCATGCGAGGTAGAGAACCCTTGTTTGTTCCATGCACGCCAAAGGGATGTATAGAGTTGTTGCATAGATATGGTATTAATATCAAAGGAAAGAAAGCAGTTGTAATTGGCCGGAGCAATATTGTTGGAATGCCAGCCGCTCTATTGCTGCAAGTGAGATTTCATTCGCCCAAACTTCACTACTTATTTGAAGAATAGATCATTAGTTCGCTATGGTTCATTTCTGTTTGATTCTAATGCTATTGTAATGTTTTAACATTGTTAGAGGGAAGATGCTACCATAAGTATAGTCCATTCAAGAACCAAAAACCCTGAGGAGTTCATAAGAGAAGCAGATATTATTATTTCAGCTGTAGGCCAACCAAATATGGTTAGGGGCAACTGGATAAAGCCTGGTGCAGTTATTATTGATGTTGGAATTAATCCTGTTGAGGTGAGCAGAAACCTGTGGTCTTTTGCATCATACTTGATTATATCTTTGGTGCTTCTCTCTCTCTCTCTCTCTCTCTCTCTCTCTCTCTCATATTGGCTTTTATTCCTCCCTTAAAAACTTGTGAAATATAAGAAATTACTCAATGAAGCATTGTCTAGGGTTAGCATTTTTTTTTCTTTTTACAATCCACCTATGGACACCTGATTTCACAACGAGTAATATTAGGACCACAACTTTTGGCACAACTCGCTCGCCTGGCAAGTCGTGAGTGGTGGAGTTGTGGACCCACCACTTTTACTTCACCACTCACTACTTGCCACATGAGCAAGTTGTGGTCCTAAAATTTTCCTTTCACAACATGCCTGGGTGTCTACTTGTGATTGGATATCAGCTGTTACACAAAGCTACTTGCTGGAAAAAAAATTTAGGTAAGACACTTAAGCATGTTGCGGATTTGGGTGGTAGTTGGGTGTGTCCCTAGCGTTATCCCTTTTATTTTATTTTATTTTATATATATATATAAAAAAGTGTTAGTTTGAAGGGAGGGGAAAAGGAGAAATCCGAACTGGTGACATGTCGCCCTTAAAAACCTCCGCTTCACAAGGCATGGTCTCCAACCATTGTGCTATCCATTGGAGGATTATCAGATCATTTTAAAATGTGACTGTTGTCAAAAGAATGAAAGATGATAGCTTGTGCCAATTTGATGTTGCTTTCTAACTCAAGGTTCCATGTTACTGAGCTGGTCATATTTGTGCATTTTGGCAGGATACGAAAAGCCCTCGAGGTTACCGTTTGGTTGGAGATGTCTGTTATGAGGAGGCCTGCAAGGTTGCTTCAGCTATCACTCCAGTTCCTGGTGGTGTGGGCCCAATGACAATAGCAATGCTTCTCTCAAATACTCTTATCTCAGCAAAGAGGATACACAATTTCCAATGAAATGTCTGAGTTTTTGCTGCAAGTAAAGATACTTCATTTACAACTTACATTTCGTAATCACCGTGTGCTCTACCATGGGGTGTATTCTCACTTCAGCCTAGATTAGTATTGGTTGTCACAGTTTTGAAATAAATGCACTTAATAGCCTTTAGATGAAGTAAAAAAGGGTTTTAAAATGATTTCCAGAGGGCAATCTAGCAGCATTATTTTTATGTAAGGACTGGCCCTCTGAAAACATGGTAGTTATGTATTTTGCATCGGAAGTGAAAGTGGTGAAAAGCTGCCTCTACTCTTGAAGAGGAATGGTGTTTACAGATAAGCTCTTGATTAGATTTGTTCTGTGTAACCTGGAGCCAACTGAAAGTTGTATACCATTTTCAGATGCTTAAGTTTTGAACGATAGTTTTAAGAGCCTTGTGAGAACCTCCTTATAGAGAATGTTGGTGAGCATGTTATTATTTTCTTGGATGAAAAAGGGGTCACACAAGATGTCGAATTAGCATCCAAATTCTCGCTTATTTCTGTACTCTCAAAATCTTTACGTCCATTTGATTTTAGTCAACATATTTTTTTGTTTGATAAGTTGATTTTGGTGAATAAAGCCACTTCATGCAAATGGGTGGATCCTGCTTCATGGACAAGTCACAAGACACTGCCAAAACCCATGAAACAATGCACAAGATTTTCTCCACAACTAAAGATGGCTTATATTGAAACAATCAAAGCGACCGCCATTTTAACAATTGCCGATTTGCAACAAACAATTTCAAAGTCAGTACAACTAACTTTAAATTAATACTAAAAGATACAAAAGTCATTTGTAGCAAAATTCTTTAAACCATTGATTGAACTTGGCATGAGAAAATTATTTGTGAACAACATTATCAATTTGCAGTCAATTTTAGGGCCTTCTTAGCACCTGTGCTACTCTTAATTTTCAGTCACTACTCACTAGTGTTGTGTTTCCGCTGAAGGCAGGGCCGTGTGAAGCAGCAATCGGGATCTTTTGAATTATAATAGGAAACAGCAGATGGTGATCTTTTTTGTCAAGTCCGAATATGAACGAGATTGCCCTGTTCTTCATTGAAAAAAAGAACATGACAAACCATAAGAAGGAAAGCAGTCACCTCAATTTTTCACCTGCAAGATCAATTCGTGCTTCAAAATGGTCTATCCCGGATTTGCTTTGTTGTTTTGTACTCCTAAGAATTGAAACCTGAAAGATGTTATTGGAAGAAAATGAGAATTGTGCTTTCATAAAGGAGTCTACATTAGAAATCAACCGAGGTTGATAGATAGCAGGCAATGATGCAGCATTTTGAGTTAATTACCAGGTTGCTGAACAAGACTTCTGCTGTTCTCATACCAAAATGCATTCATTTTATTAAGAAAGTAAACAGCAGGCAATACAAACTATTTAACGTATAATTTCTTTGGATGATCACAATGTAGGCCATTCATTTTCATGAAACATTGTGACTGTCTGTTGGCATGTCACATTATTTTTTGCATTTCAGACTATTCCAAAGTCTCTCTCTCTCTCTCTCTCTCTCTCTCTCTCTCTCTCTCTCTCTCTCTCTATATATATATATATATTATTAGTAAAGAAATATAATATCACCGCTGGCTTTTATATTCTTTTTGAAAAAAAACATTGGTAATAAAATATCTAATTAAAGAAGAATATAAGTAGTATTCAGGCAAATACCCTCATATAGTTCACTTATTCTTGTATCACAGACATTGACATCAAACAATTTTCATCCTATTTGAGCTGAAAATCAATACTAACTAATAAAATAAAAAAGAGAAGAAGACAAACATACAAAATGAAGAGAAATTTGAAATCCTATGATTCAAAAGATTATGTTACCTTGGGCCGTTCCATAGAGTTTCCAAAATATCCAATTCCAAAAGACAAGGAAGAGTAAGCAGCCGCAATCTCTATAGCTTTCAGCTTTGCTGAATTTCCTGGAACCTAAAACAATATTTAATTACATAATCCTTCCAGACAAGCTAATGAAGAAGAACCAGTAAGGAGCTCACCAATATAGGAGCATCAGCTTGCACAAGTAGAATCCCAGCACTTCTATCAGCACCATGCTGTCTGCTCTCATTAATAATAGAGCGCAACACTTTCATGGAAGCAGAGGCAGGACCAACCTGTGAACTAAGCAATGAATATAACAATGTCAGATTTATATACTGGCTTTATGTGAATAAGAAAACTCATTTACAGAAACTGCATAACTATCAGTGAAAAGAACAAATAACATAAGTTCTCTCTCTCTCAATTAACTAGACAAATGAAGGGAAAGTTAAAGATCTTCAGAAACAAAGCAGTCGTGTCCAAGTTATGAAAGTGGCATGTAATCACTTTTTTTTTTTATAAGTAAGAAGAGAATATTATTAAAAAGAGAAAAGCGAGAAAAATACAAAGAGTTTACGGTAGTGAACAGAGGAAAAAGGAAACAAAAAGACATAAGCAGTCCCTAATCTATTCTAATAGACGAAAGAAAATCCATAAGGGTAGAACAATCTAAGAAACCCCAACATCGAGACCAATCAAAGAGGGTGGTCCGCTGGCAAGACTCTAATAACTGAACCACAGTTTTACCCTCATCCTCAAAAGACTGCCAATTCCGTTCAGACCAAATAGTCCACATTAAACAGCCTGGGACCAAATTCCAAACATCAGAACTATGTGGCATGTAATCACAGACCAGTTTTGTTAGGCACAATTAAGTATTGAATCATTTGGTTAGAATTGATTAATGAAGTCAGCTAGATGTGTAAACTCAGCTCATATACAACACAAATCCAACTATTAACAAACTTTATAAATACAACAAAGTGATCAACTTCTGTTCTCATTCTCCTGTAGCATGAATGAATATAGAACAAGCTCAAATCAAGGTTGGCCACATCAATATGATCCATGAAAGCAAGGATCAGCCTGACTTATTGGAAAATTCTCACTCTTGGTGTGGCATCCTTTCAAATCCCTATTGCACCTACTATGTTGTAACGATAAACTATTGTTAAAAGGATAGAGGTAAACTAGGTATGAGTCATTCATGTTTAAATTTGTGTGAATAGGATATAGCTTCCACAACCAAGTAAGATACACACAGTTAACTTTAATTTATGATTAAATTTGGTGACTCTAAACTTTGCCTCTTCCTTTAGGCATTTAAAGTGACATAGAAACAAAGGCTACAACTGTCTTTTCCTTATTACAGGGACCCGTACATTGATGACGAGACACAGCACTCCCGAGCTGCAAAACCTCTCATGAGGTATTCTCCTGCACCAGTAGCACAGCAACCAACTATAAATGGAGTCCCAAAGGGACCTTTTGAGGATGCCCAACAACCAGAACCATACGTTGCCGCTAGTCCCACACGCCCACCAACCTGTTTTTTTTTTCATAGGATAGGAGAGACCGATAAAAAATTATCTACAGTACTAAAAGGCCATTAAAAAAATACAAATGCATATCAAAGGAACCATGCATCACCTTCAGTGCAATACCGCCGCTTGAGGCCCCAGATGCTATGCGACCTTCAGCGTCGATACAGATAACTCCAACAGTGTCCATGATGCAATCCTCTTCTGAAGCACTTGATATAGAAAATTCACCACCCCCATTCCCCCTTGAAGTCTCACCTGGTTGAGCTTCTAAATCCAAGAACAAATGCAATTGTCATAAAACATGCCCCAAACTGAATTATACTTAAGAAGGGTGTTTTCTTTCTTTTTCTTTTTCTTTTTTTAGGGCGGGGGAGGGGGGGGGGGGGTTGTTGGTTTTGAGAAAGAAAAATCCACAATATCAACAAATCCAGTAAAAGCTTGTAAGTGTATAGAATTAGAAAATGGAGGAGCTCCTACACAATGCTCACATGTGATAACAGAGCCATGTGATTATTATATCTATCTTGAACAAGATAAGATGTAAAAAATTCGGTGCTATTTCAATGTAACGCCAGATGGTTAAAGAAGAAAGAAAAATAATAATAAGAAGAAGAAGAAGAATGAAGATTTACATAAAGATAATATTAAGTCAAAGTATAATATGGTGCAAACATTTTTCTAGAAATGGAAAACACCACTCCAATTTCCCTTTGCTTTTGTTATTTCTTATCATGCTTCCTAGTCTTAAAGTCACTTCCCATAGTTTTCAAAAAATTGTTGTTGCCGTGCTGTGCCATGTTTATGTCTGTACTTAGGATACAATAACACATGGAAAGTTAAAGGTGGATCATATTATCTACTTCCCTGATCAGAAATATGCGGACAATGCTTGCACTACAAACATTATCTACTTTTGAAATGGAATGGATTGATGTATACAAAATCAAAAGAAGATGAAATACCCAAAATGGCAACAATCTCTTGAGGACTAGAAGAAAGTTCCATGGCAGAAATATCTGTCTTATTTTTGGCATCATCAACCATTGCTTTATATTTTTTCCACAGTGCTTTTGCCCTTTCTGTAATCAGCCACTGTTTCAAAATGCACTAGATCAGCTAACCCATCCTTAGAAGTAAAAAAGAATTCTACAGCTGAGTATCAGTGAAATTATAGATGCAAACTTGACATATTCAACAGGATAAATATTCTCTAATCTCATTGGGGTTAGGTTTGGGGATTAAAAAAAATGAGGGTGAAAAGATAAAAGATATTGACCTCGTCAGCCTCTGCTATAGTTTCTGGCAACGCAATGCCCTTGGACTTTGCCCATGTACGGGCTCCTTCACCAACCAAGAAGCTGTGTAACATGATGTTTTTTGCAGGTGTAAGTTTGAAGTAAAAAAAAAAAAAAAAGAATGAAAAGAAATTATGAGGCATATTTACTCATTATGCAAGTAGAATATAACTTATTTTCAACAGTAGTGAACTATGTTCTTTTGATAGAATCATCTGATGTCAAACCATTAGCAAACTGATGTATCCAAAAATTTAGACGTGACTATTTCAGAGAGATTGATATTATAAGCCAGTATATAGACAACTAGAAATACAATAAGACAGATTTATATAATGGATCTACAACAATGATTGAGCACTAGTTCACACATATAGAGGAAACAGGCAAACGAAAGTAATCATATAGTGACATGCTGAATATACAGAACACGGATTTAATTCTTTAGAATTCAACATGTCCGGAAAGGCAGAATAAAGTCAAACATTACCATTAAACATAATGCCTGCTCTACCATGGACCAGATTGCATGATAATTCTTCCACAATTGTATACAAAATATCTTATTTTTTTGCATAAGAAAAACGGGAATAAAAGAATGATATTCATAGGAGGGTACTCGCTATAGTCTTCCAATAGGTTAAAGGAAAAAAGCAAAGCAAGGTAAGCATTACATGGGAGGTATTCGACCCAACAAAGGAGATCCCGTCATTTGCTCCTTGGCCAATAAAGCAGCAATCTGGATCGCATTTTGAACGCCTGGTCTACAACATACGGAACAGACATACATAACTTAAAAACTTTGTCCCCATTTTTCACAAGTGACATTCAGAAAATTCATGGGACAGGTGGATTCTAAACGAAATACAACCTCCAATTTGTAAGCAAAATCATAAAAACCAGAGAAATTGCTGGTGATGCATTATTCAGGATTAAGAATACCTGGCACTGCGCCAACAGCTCCAAATGCCCCCGAATGACCATCCATAATACTGGCATCACATTCTACATGACCATCTTCTGTCAAATTGGAGCCTCGACCCGCATTTGTGCAAGGATCATCCTTAATGAAAATAGTCAAGTCATATCATACAAAATTCATTAAACATAATATAATCAATCTACATAAAAACTTATAAGAAAAATAAGACGCAATGTCTAATCTTTTTGAAATCCTAAATTACCATACCAATTAAGAAAATCCACAATAACTAAAAAAAAAAAAAACACGTACATACATACATACATACCTCTAAGACTTGAATAGCTGCGGAAACAGCTTCCAAGCATTTTCCAGAGCCCTAAACCAAGAAAAGAGCAAAGCACGTAAGAAACAGCATATATATATATATATTATAGAAAAATGATATTCCTAGCTTTTGAAAACTTTCAAGGGAAGTAAATGGAGAGAGAGAGACCTTGCGGAGAATAGAGGAAGCAGCGAGGCAAGCGCGTTTCATGGCGGATCTGAGAGATTTTTCATTGGAAGGCGCGTGATATCCTGCACCTACGTGAACTGCTACAAAGAATCTAGGGCTTTCATCCTCTGCCTCGCAAGCCATTGGATTTGGCTTTTTTTAGTGTATACTATACTGAACTCTCAAAGACAAAGAGAGAGTAAACAGTATCGGTGAGAAAGAAGAAGACGACGATAATAAGAAGCCTTTAGGCTTCTTCGCACCTTCTCGTTTTAGATGAGAGACTGCCGTTTAGTAATTGACGAGAACACGAGGTGTCGTTTCGATGAGGGAAAAGGAGTAAGCTATAGACTAGACTATGGAGGGCATTCAACATCGCTTTTAGTTACCATTCTAAAACTAAAAAGTAAAAACCCCCCATTTTTTCTGCCGGATAAAAATAAACAAAACTCTATATGGTTTTTATTTATTTATTTATAAAACACGTAATTCCCAATTAAGTTTTCAGTGTAACACTTAACTTTCCTTAATATTATTTTTATATATTTATGAAAATAAATAGTGAGTTGCTCCTATGATGACAAGTTGAGCGTTACAATATATATTGTTTTTGATAAGTAGTTAAATGTTACGCAATTAATAGTTGGGTAATTTTATGTATAGATTATTTAGGTTAAGTACATTAGGTTTCCTAATTATTATTATTTTTTTTGAAAATAATAACAATGGTATAATTTAATTTTATTGGTTACTTGCTTACTGCAAGTCTGCAACCAAGCTTTTGAATTTAGTTGTTGAATCTAATTAACTTTTTGTTCCCCACGAAAAATTTTGATTTCAATTTTTTTGAAAACATAATACAATGCCACCCATAATTTTCAGAAAATAAAAACAGAAGACAACGTGAAAATCTGGGTACATTTCCTTAGATGGAGTACATTAAGATTCCTTAATTAAATTCAAACACAGTAATTTTAAATTCAATTGCCCTTGGAAAAGATAGTACAATTTATCTTTCATAGGTTAATGCCATCATGTATTTAAATTTAATTAGATAATCTAAAATACATCACATAACATAAGTTGCTGTAAGTTTTGCTTTTGCCCTTTTCCATGCATAGTGATGGGAATTGATGACTTGAGGGTGCTGCCTCCATAGATTTATTTATTTTTGTTGAGTAATGCCTCCATTGATATTTGAAATTATAAAAATAAATAAAAAAAATTAGTGAATCAATGAAAAAATTAATGATGATAGGTTCAAAAACGGGGAATGTAATGTAAGGCGAAATTGCAAACAGTCTCAACCTTAAGGATTGAAAAAAAAAAAAAAAAATCAAAATTTTAAACTTTACGGACCAAAATAAAAATTACTCCAAACTTGGGTGCGCTATATATTTTAGTCCAAAAATAAATAAATAAATAGAAAACCTCCACCTTTGTTTTGTTAAGTAGATTTGACTTCAGTAGAACAATAAACAATCACAATTTAGGTTGCCAATAAAAAGAACATACATATAATATAAGAATAACAGTTCAAAAATGAATTTTACAGTATCGCTACTTAGTACTTCTATTCATACATATAAAATACAAATGGCATAAATCTAAAGATTAAACAGTTGGTAGATGTTCAGGGGTTTGCAAGGAAGAGAGCTTTGCACTGCTCCATAGTATCTTCAGGGCTGGTAACTGCAAAGAAAAAACACAGTCAACATCAAGACTATACTACAATAGAAACAACTGATCTTTGGATACTCAGAAGATATGATTACATGAATCAACCCATTCTAATAGGCTTTGGGAATGACTCCATTTGGTTGTGCTTGGCATTTGAAACAAGTTTTTGAAATCTTTTGCATACAAAAATAATGCTATATATATTACATTCTCCATTGTTAATCTTGGTGTCAGTATCCCTTATGTCCTGTGATTACTCCACCATATGATAAAATTGTACATTCAGATGCTATTAAAATGTAAAACCAGATGATTTTTCACTCTCAAAGGAACTTGCATACAAGTTGAAGTGTGAACTGACCTGTGTGACCAATTGTTCGTTTTGATTCATAAATTTCATGGTCATTTCCTCCCTGCTCAAACAAAAAACCAGAACTCTTCCATTAGTATGAATAAAAGAAGAATAGAATGAAGCATTATAAAGGAATGAAGACATCACTAACACATTGGGTCATATGGAAAATAAGATTGTAGGTGGACATCAACCAACAACACATTTAATTAGATTTAGATGTCACAAAGGGGAACTGAAGTAAAATTGAGGGCCAATTTTTAGTTTAAAGTGTGAGAACAAGATGGAGTTTCACAATAAGACCAGCACAATTTAGATTTAGAGGATATTTGTATATTTTTTTAATCAGAAATCAAATCCTACGTGGTGTGGGATGTATTTCTATATTTGTCTTGTGTTTTTCCCCTAGTCTTCTAAACCAGTTAACTTGCCCCATTGCTGTAATCATCTCTAATCAAAACCAAAAATATTATTACATGTGAAACTAAGGACTAATTTTTCCCACATGACAGGATTAAACCATTACTCAAATTTGAAAAACAGCCAAAATATTTATTAAAATAATCGAAAGAGATAAATGATGAGACTAAAGGGCTGACCTTGTAAGTTTTGTCACCAAAGAAATGGATTTCATGAAAATCATCTAGGTATCTCAAGCAGTAGGTCTTGTCCCAACCTTGAGGGAAAACCTGTTACAAAATTTATGCCCCAAAATTAGATACAATGGCAGTTACACTAGCCTTTTAATTTACCACCAATCCAAGAATTATCAAAGCATAATGAATCTTTAGTGTAACCTGAAGTAATACTCACATCAAAACTTATTTGTCCTCCAATGGAAAATGTCAGATTAAGGTGTGCAAACTTCTCGCGAAGCACGGATACCATTTTTGCACGGAAATTGTGAACCTGAAACCTCATTTGCATGTGTTTTTTTCCATATTACATATTGAGACACATAAAAACTAACAGAAAAACTTAAAACTTAATATTTTGCGGGAAAAAAAAAAGGAAAGAAAAAGAAATGAAACGAGAGTATCTTTACCTTGTCATACTTTTCAAATTCATCCCTTTCTTCTTGGCTGCAGTTTCGCCCAATAGGTGATATATTCAGCATGCCACTTCGGAACTCTATAAATGTTCCCCTAAAGATATTACAAGAAAAATCTTACTAAGATTTCTATATTTATTTTAAATATAAGATATTTTATTAAGAGAAGGATGAGTTTGAAATGGTGAGCTTCCTTGAAGAATTACAAAATACAATCATATGGTCCAAAAATTAAGCTTGACATACACAAAAAACATATTTAGGCTTTTCTTCTACTAACCTTTTTATAGGGATATCCAAGTCAGCAAGATAATGCAGAGTAAAATTAATAAATTCCTGCAAATGTGCAATCCATCAGGACAAAAATTTGATAAATCTAGTAGTGCAAAAGAATTTAAGTCTATCATACAACTCTATGACCTAGAGGTCCAACAGTCATTCTCCCTGTCCATCATTATTATAGACTTACAGAAGAACAGTTTTGGTATATTAACCAGATGCTTCTAGTCATCATTAATGAGGTCTTTGGCATGAAGGCAAGCATACATTGGGGAAATTAATTGTCTAGCCCATGAAAATGCAAGAACATGCTGCAAGAGGACCATTCTAGGTGTACTAACAGTATAATAGGATGAGTGTTTTCCAAACAAGTAACTAAACAGTTCAAGAGTTTAGTACAAGGTCTTACCTTGAGTTTCTCTTCTCCAAGAAATGTCTTTAAGCTCTGGACAAAGGAAGAAATGTAACCCATCAAGGAATATCAAATTAAATAAACAATAATTATGCAAAAGATAATAAAGTTTCATCATGGTTCCTAAGGATACAAATTATAGTTAGCAAGCACCATGCTTATTTTATATTGGCAAGTTACACATGCACCTAGTGGCTCTTGACTCATGAATTCCTAAACCCAGCCTCCGTTCCATTTTTATGGAGGAAGCTAGAGCTCATTGGCACCCAAAGACACTTTCAAACTTCATATACAAAAAAAAGTGACTAGGAATTGATACATAATTTTCCAGAGCAACAAACACTTCCATGGGGGAATGTACTCAGTGGGTGAGCAATGGGCCATAGGGGATGTAGTATACAAGCATCAATGGCAATTTAACCTTCTTGATGCTTCGAGCCCAAATGTTTTGTTTCTATTTAAAGCTATAAACATCAATTACAAATGTGACTGCTTTCTTTTATTTTGGGTTTATGCTGTAATTAATACCTCAGTGCCAATAAGCTTTCCATCTTTGTGAGCCACAAGGCCATTCTCAGAAAATGCATAATCATAGTCATCAATAACTGCACAACAAAAAGAGGTGGTTAAAAGATAACATGTATCCTAGTCCCAAAAATTTAAGATCTCTAAGGATCCTCTCCTCAATAAACTAATTGAGATTGCCCACATGTATTCTTCACCACCATTCTACCTTATCCAAAATTATACTCTCTATCACCATCTGTAACTACAAAGTCAATTTTTCCTACTAGTAATATTATTTTAGGTCTTCCTCTACCTGTTTTTGTTGCCTCGACTTGAATAAAAATAGACATAAGTATTAAACGCAAAGTAAATGACTGCATTTTGGCCTTGGATTTGAGAACTATTAAGAATTGTTCAAATATAGAATGCAGGCAGTTTTAATAGCCCAAAACAATGATACCAAACACTTTGAACATCACATTTAAAAATAAAAACAAAAACAACCTTGCAAAGGTTAGATTTGAAACCAATTTCTAATCCATGAAAAAGATAATGTTCTGACTGTCAAGGTTCATGATGAACATTGCCTCTGATTCACAGGAAAAACATGGTTCAAAGCTAAGCACCACAGTCTATTTTCAGATCATATTTAATTAAATGGAATGATCACACAGATTTTTGGTTCCTAGCCCGTTTCCAAATACTTTCTCTTATAAGCAAAGATAGAGCAAACCTGTCTTCCCAAGCTGCTCTGATATTTTAACAAGGTCAGATCCTCCCACAACACCAACTGTCACAACCTGCACAATTGTTATTCAATGCCTTATATGAGGTTGGTAAAAGATGAAGAAAAAAAAAAGTCCCACAAAATCCAATCTAAATGCTAATTAATAATGTACCTCACGGAGTTGCCGCATGAACTCTACAATCTTTGGAGTGGCCCCCTAGCATTTGAGTGGAAAAAAACATTGCATCGAAGACAATTTAAAGCCCAAATATAATGAGTAGTTCAATATAAATATGCTTGTTAACGAATTTTTTGCTATAAATCTAATGAAATAACAATTGGCGATATAGATCCTATGCTGCTATCATCATATTCATAAAAAAAACAATCTGATGGAATAGTATCCAAATGAAATAAAAATTAATAATCAAAGAAGAAAATTAATACCTTTCTTGGAGCAGTAAGGGTCCCATCAACATCAAACAAAGCAATTACACCAGGCTTCCTCACAGCCATTGCACTCAAATGTTTTTTTTTTTTTTTTTTTTTTTTTCTGCCACACCAAATCCACAACAATATTACAATGCATGCAACAAAGACTTAACTAATTTTAGTTCCTCCAAAATTTTCTGGGAACACAAGTCTCCATTTCCAATACCCAAAAAGAAAAAGGGAATCTTGATGGACTTGAAAATCAATTTGAAACTTATACTGAATTCCAAATCAAAATCTGCAGCTGTTTGTGGCAGCAACAGCAGGCACTTAAAAAGCAGGGACTGGAATTCATAGCTGTAATTCCAATTTCCAAATCCAAGGCTTGGATGTTCAAATAAAGTTATAAATCATTAATACCCAGAACAGAAATTCAACTGCAGAATCCGTACTTCCAAATCCCATGGAATTGGAATTCCATTTCATAGTGCAAGATTAAAATTAAATAAAAGCTAAGAAGAAGCAATTACGAAAGTAAAGTGAATAAGATAAAAATGGAGAGAATTGATGTTACCTGAACAAAGTTAGTTGACGAAGAAGTGAGGGAATGTGAAGCTTGGGGAGTTTGAAGCAGATCTCAAGGATATTATATATAATTTTTTTTGTAGGCTGAGAGCGTGGAGTATTGTACAACGTACAGTATAATTCTTTGTGGGGTTCTATACATCAGAACAGGGTGTAGCCTGCATAAATAATGTTCCTGTCACGTGTGTATGAGAGGGGTTACAAATGATAATTACCGAATATGATTCTTTTTTAAGGTATTGGACCTATTGGTAATCCATTATTATCAAATCTCATGATAGTTGACTGTAATATGTTTGAAATCATATATCTTTTTTTTTATTAAAAAAAAGTCCCATTAATGGGTGATTTTGTGTATTAATTTTATAATACAATTAAGTCTGTTTTATAAAGATTCAAGCTTTTTTTCAATCTAAAGTCTGTGTTTTACTTAACTTATTTTGTGTGAGAGAGAGAGAGTTTAAAGTTTAAACCTTACCATGGAGTTGATTGGTCTTAAATTAGTACCATATCTTTGAGAGGCACATAAGTCTTCTAGAATCGATGATATTTGCCAATTGGTAAACAAGTTTTATCTCTAATACCTCACAAGTCATTAAAAGCTATTGTTGAAAATGGAATTCACCATTACGATCATAATGTAGTTTGACATTTAGACTTCATTTTTCAAAAACGAAAAAGAAAAAAGAATTGTGCCATATATAAAGTATTTTATACTTATGTTTACTCTTCTAATTTTAATTGCAATTTCGAAAAAAATATTTTTAGTCATGAATATTGTCAAAACTAACTCTTTGATCTTGTATATTGGAGATGAAATTGCTATCAATTTAGTTTAGAATTATTTACATATGATTTTCAAAATTTTAAACAACGTCGTCTTCCGGTTCAATCACTTTAGATCAGTGTGGCCGATATCGTACCGGTACCGGCCGTACTGGCCGGTACATACCGTACCGGCCAGTGCACCGGTACCGGTACACTTCTATATTGTACCGGAAAAAATACCGGCCGCGTACCGGCCATACCGGCCGATTTCGGGCAATATTGGCCGGTACCGGGCGTACCGGCCGGTACAGAAAAAAGCTTTTTTTTTTTTTTTAATTTTGTAATTTTTGAATTTTTGTAAAGGCATAATGGTAACTTATTTACATTAATTTCTTAGTATTATTTGTTTTCTTAGTATGTAATGAACAACTAAGTTTTCTATTTTTTATATTGTATTTTTTTTTCTTTTATTTGATACTAAAGTCTAAAACTATGAATAATTTGTTTTGAATTGAGGTAATGTTTTATAATAAACTTTTATATTTACTATAATATAAGTGAAATATTATATGTTTATAAACATAGTTCTAGAGATTTTGGTGTGTGTGTGTGTGTGTGTGTGTATATATATAAAATAACGGTAAACCCGAAACGGTACACCGGTATCCGAAATATATCGTACCGGTGGCCAAACCGGTATAGCCTCCGGTACGGTATTGACTTCCTTGCTTTAGATGATTGAGTTGAAATTTACTATATAAAAAAATTATTTTGTGTCATTTATTTTATTAATCTTGAATTGTAAAAATTTGTTAGTTCATGTTTTCTTTCTCCACATAGACTCTTAATTCAATCCCTAAAAGCATTGGTTTCAAAATTGCTTTCTTGATCATTAAAGGGAAAATTGTCATAAGTTTAATATAAAATAAATCATAGATGATTTTTCAAATTTCTAAGAAACTCAACTTCCATTATGATAGATGATTGAGTCAAAATGTACTAAAAGACATTTATTTTCTATATTTTCTTTTCATATTCTTGAATTGTAATATTTTTTATATATAATAAATTGTACAAGTTTGTTGTATTATAGTTTCTTGCCCTATTCATAAAATCCTAGTTTTGACGGTAAAAACATTGGTTTCTTAATTGGTACATGAACTAAACATAATTACGCCTAAATGAGATCGATTGGTCACCCCTACCTTTTTAATTAAAGGGTAAAAGAAAAAAAGAAAAAAGTTAGGAGACATTTCCAGCTGATTAATACTCTTTGAAGAAATTCATGTCTTTGTTTGCTGGTTGCTAACATTACATTCTAATGGCAGCTCAAAATCGTGGCTATTTTTTTTTTAAAGATAAAAATTGTAAGTGCACAATTGCACCTGGACCCAAAGATAATCACGGGCTCAGGCCCAATGAGCCTTAAACAATAAAATTTGTAGAGTGTAGGCTTCCAATCTAGGCTAGAGGTACTGAGAACTTGATAACAGGCTAAAAGTTACAAACACTTGTAAATAACAAATGATAATTGCAAATAGACCTCCTCGGACGTAAGCCGATGACTACTTCTATATTATTTCTCTTTCTCTCTTAGAAGTTACAATTCTTAATTTCTTTCTTTGTTACCGACCGCCCCCTTTCTCTGGCGTTCATCCCCCTTAAATACTTCTTTTCTGATGCTTTATCCACGTGTTGCTCCAACCCCCTCCCCCTAGATATTTCTTTTCTTAGTACCTTTGAATAGTGACCAGAAGTTTCAGTTCTACTGTTCAGGGGTCACTTCCCCATTAATGCGGCTAGGGAGGTAGGTGCAGAGTCTTTAATGTGGTGGTGGCAACCTTTTCTTTTGGTATTTTTCTAACACCGGTGTACCTCGAAGATTCAGGGTTTCCCCCTTTAACCATTAGTTTTTCCAGAGTTGTGCCTTGACCTTTATAATGAAACTCTGAGTTCCCTTGGATCTGTCCGAGGAGAAGCTCGCCCTTGGCTGTATCCTCGGAACCTCGGCATATGGGCCAATTCGCAGAGTTAACAAATTCTTAACTCTGGAGCAGGTCGGCCCTCCATGCTACAGTCCAAAGGCCCATATGCCCACTTGGGTCCTTTTACTCCCCACAAAAATGATCTGAATAATCATTAGTATTAGGTACAGTTACAATATATTAAGTTTTTCAATTAAATTTAAACACATAGTAAATTTGAATTTAATTTTTATTGAAAAAGATAACATTTTTTATATATTAAAACTTATGTACCTCAATTTTGCCCATATATTATTATGGCAAATTTGTTTGGCCTCGTATCATTTTCATGCCTTAACACTGACATTTTCATGCCTTACTAAGATTGAAGGTGATTATCGCACACCTTTGATGTGATAGTCACTTCACAAGTATAAGTATTTGTAGGGTGTGGAGAGCAAATGTCGTGATTTTAGTCTCTAGGAGAGAGTTTCACACATATATGCATTTAAATTAGGCTTAGCGTAAAATTATTATCTTGTAAAAAAAAAAGAAAAAAAAAAGGGAAAGGTGGGGGTGAGTTTGGGAAATAGCAAGTTTGGATTATTCAGCAAACTAATATAAATAATGATGATGATGCAAAATTTAGGTTAAGAAATGTTGACTTAAGGATTGCAATTATATCTCACTGGATCCAGATCTAGTGAGAATAGAAAATTTATTTTGTAGTACTTTTCCAACATATAGATGGCCCGCAATCCAAAACCCATATTCACAAGAGCACAGAGCACCAATTGCTATGTAAAGCTTGGATGAGTCTATGATACTAAGGGTCCATTTGGATAGAATTTATTATTGAAAACTGAAAACACGGTAGCAAAATAATTTTTAAATATATGAATAGTGCCATAGGACCTATTTTTAATGAAAAAGTTACTGAAGTTTGTGGGATCTATAAATATTGCATGGGTGCACTGTTCACGGGAGAATAATCAAAAGCTGCGGCTTAAAAAAAAAAAAAGAAAGAGAAAACGGAACACAAAATGCAAAACGCCATATCCAAACATATACTAAAAGTCAGCCAAAATTTAGTTGGACTTGGACCACCAGGAAATTGATCAGCACTTTCTTCACTAACTTTTGGTTGGGAGGAAATTTCTCATCACCTACAAGGAACTAGCTCCGGTTCATCAAGGGCCCTTTGTGCTATCAAATCTTACTCAATTGTCCATTTTGGGGACTTGCTAGGCCTTTTATTTGAGAAGAGGCGAGGATATATCATTCTCCTCATGGCATATGCTATAGGTTTTATTTTGTTCCTATTTCAGATGCAGTAGCTTACACTTAGATTTGACTTTTTGGGGGTTTATATCTCTAAAATTTTTTCAATTAGATTAATATTTTTAAAGTCCTTCATTAGGTTTCACGCCCCTTATATGTTTGTTATGTATGGAGATTTTATTTCAATTCAATGTTGTTTAATATCTAATTCGAAACTCATTTATTTAGTAAATTTTTAGACAAGCAAAATAATCCAAAGATTATCTTAAGATTTATCAAGCAATATAACGTTGTAAGAGTTTCTAATATTTCCAATGAATATATTCAGGATTTAATTGGTTGGAAAAGTTAGCTTCAAAGAGGTTTGGAGCCAAACTTTATCTATTATGATAAAAAAAAAAGAAAAAAAAAGAAGAAGCATTGTTAGAGCATATATTGAACCATGCTATATCCTAAACAGAAAAATCTTTTTGAAGCCAATAGAACTTGAAGATTCCTTAATCTATCAAGTCTTTTCTCAACCATCATAAATCTGATTTTAGCTAGTGTAATTGAGAAATGTCCCTCTAATGTTTGTGACAATCCCTTGCAAACCAACAGTATTTCTCTTGAAACATATTATCACCAAGAACTAGTATTGGCTTCCAAGAAGCACCAGAAACACATTGATTCTTCATTAAAGAGCCCGTATTGATACGAGACTTAACAGTGGCATATCCTTATTACATCACAAATCCTAGACAGAGAACATAAGCCAAAGGGGAAGTGCATGAACATTAGAGAGCCAAAATTTTTGATAAGTCTATAGAAACAGATTGTCTTCAATTAAAAAGGTGTCACTTCATTCTTGGCGAAGAAGAGGCCAGAAGGACCTCCACTTGGAAGCAGTGCTAACCTTAGAACTCTTTTAGCACTTTCTTCCGCTGTTAAGAGGCCAAGGTGGAAGTTTATGTCTGTATTGACATAGCCAGGGCAAAGGCAATTTATGCAGAAAGATGGGTATTTCTTGGCCAGAATCCTTGTGTAGGCATTCAAAACTGCTTTGGAGACTATATAAGCAGATGTATAAGCAGGCCAACCTTTTGCTTCCAAGGAACCCTCCTTAAAATCTTTTAGAAACTCACTTAATACCTCATCCAATTTTTCTTCTGTAAGGCTTTCAGCATCAGTTAACACTCCTTGAGCCCATTCATTTGGTATCTCCTGGAACAACATTGGAAGCAAAATAGAGTTTAATTTTTTAATGGGAGAATGATTCAAAATTTGATGTTAAAAAAAGAACTCCATATCTATAGGGAGTGGTTCATATAATTCCATGAATGCTATTTTGAGAGAATACCAATTTCTTTTTGAAAGAAAAACAATGAGTTAAGCAGTATAGAAACAGATTATGTCCAGTTATGCATGATTTTCATCTCAAAGTATCCACTACATTAACAATAGTAATTTATTCACTTTAGCAACAACCAATATCAGCAATACCATTTTTAAAGTTATTAATGTGTTGATGATTTGTAATCCAAATGACACTCTTCACATTGAGGGAAACCATGGTGAAACAATAACTGTATTTCAAACCAAATTTTTAACTGGTACAAGACTTGATGGAGCTTTTCATCAGGGTGACTAAAATATGCAAATGATGCTTTCTGATACCTTTAGCATCCCCAAGGAGGATGAAACATTGACAATCGTTGGTGAATGAGATAACTGGAGGAGGGTATTAAGTGCTTCAACCATTCTTTTGGCACCATAATAGTTTGTTTCCAGACATTCTTCAGTTAACTTGTACGTTTGAGTCACCATTGTATTCCAAGTGATTTCTCCTTCTTCCTGCATTGATGAGGAAAAAAAAAAAAAATTCCTCTTGGAAGTTAAACATCCCATACTTTGAAGGCTATATTTGATAGGAAGCTGTTGATTGACTATTTTCCTTGTAATGCCTAACTCCACAACTCCATACATAACAAGAACAGATTTCATCCTTCTAATCAAATTTTATTTGGAGAATGCTACAGGCATGTCATATTTTTAAAAAGCCCACCAATAAATGGCTAAATATAGCAAGATCTTATCAGAAGCACAAGGAATTTGGTAAAGCAGCCGAGAAGCTAAACAAACTGTATCTACATTTGACTTAATAACCTTCCCTTTAAGAATGCAAATAGTTATATCAAACTAAAATAGTCCTTGACGCAACTTAATAGGTGCTAGAATGATTTCAAATAGAATACTGGAAAGAAATAGAGGAATGTATGGCATTGAAACTTGAAAGGTCACAAGAAACTTCTTTCTTTAGTAAATTGTTTGTCTTTTTTTGGAAATTTCTCTAGAATAACCACTTACAACCTCCAACGGCCTTTGGCTGAGGAAAAATGAATATTTAAGCAGCCCCATATTAGTGATAAGATTTCTCCTTAACTTTGTTAAAAGTTACATTAACAATGGTACCCATAATTTTACGTTAACAATGGTGACCTAAAAGCAGGTTTCTCTTCCTCAAATTTGAATATAATTGCAAACCGTTAGTTTGTGGTAACGAAATAAATCAAATATAAAGAGCTTACATTAAAAGCTGAAGTCCTTATAGTATCAGTATCTCCAGTGGCTCCAAGAATCCCTGCATTATTCACCTGCACATTATTCCATCATTTCCAATCTTTCATTTCTATAAATTTAAATAAGAAAACAGAATTGTGATCTAGATTTCATATATGTCCTTTCAATAATAACTAACCATAGTTATGCTTCCAATTTTCAGTTGTAAGTACATAAGAAGAGTCTATAATAGCAGTAGTTTATTACATTTCTTTAAATTTTTTACAAGTTAAATTCCTAAACTGCTTTTTATTTCTAGAATTGAAAAATCATTATAAGAAAAAGTTGGAACTTGTTGAAGCCAACATGGGTACATTCTCATGTTCTCTACACACATGAAAAGTTAGATTATTTTGGTCATGTTTTGCCATCTGCAACCAGAGAATGTATTTCATGCATTTGACTTGTGCATTCTCGCTCTTATGACATGTGGGTCCAACACAACTATGAGGCCCACACATTGTGAGAAGGAGGATTCATTATATTCAATGCATGAGCTATTTATTGCTGGAAATGAGATCTAGGAGTTGATGATGGTGCAAAGAAGTATTTAACAAGGCAATATAAATTAGGAGTAATGCTACCTGCATAATTATTTTACAATATTTTTACAAACCGCTGATGTGACAAATTCTTATTAATTTTAATATGAGTCCATCAGTATCACATTTATGTTTACCAATGTTTATTTGAAAATTACTAAGTTGAAATTTGTAAAAATATTGTAAAATAATTTACCGTAAATTAGAGGAAGGAGATTCAGGATACTACAAACAGCCTCCTACAATTATTATAAAAAATTTGGGAGATACTTCAATGAAGATAAGAGAGGGAGAAAATATCCAAATCTTTGGACCATGTCATGTCATGCAGTCATGGTAGCTAAACAAGTTAGAATAAATATACACCAAATCTGGTTTTGATGAAATCTAAAGCAAGTCTAACACAAACCAATATATAAACAGAAAATATTCCAAGAAACTGAATTAGGATGAGATATCAAGCTTTCCAAAAGTGGCTTTGATGAAATCTGCTAGGGAAGCAATACTAGCAGGGTCAGTGACATCAAGCTGATGAAAAAGCACAAGGTCAGAGAGGCCAGACTCTTTGAGCTTGTCAACAGCTTCAAGACCCCTTTTCTCATCTCTTGATGTTAACACCACCGTGACCCCATTCAAAGCCAACTGCCTACATGTTTCAAACCCAATCCCCTTGTTTCCCCCTGTAACTACTGCATACCTGAAAAAACATGATCCCAATATTTGATATTATTATTTTTTAAAAAAGCTATGGGTGTCATACTGTTATACATATGGTTAGAGGCTGTGATGTGAAGTGTAAAATGAAAAGAAAAAAAAATCAGCATATACCTCTTTGTTGCTGCTGCCATTGAAGATGAACTAGGGACTTTTTGAGAAGTAAGAGAATGACAAACTGAAATGTTATATATATTGCCCGTTTGGATCCACGTCAAAGCTGCGTGTCATGTTTGCATTTACTTCTTCTTTTCTTGTTCCTTTTTTGATTCACACGTAACAACTTTTAGGAGACAATGCATCGTTCATGTAGACAGTGCATTGTTCATGTACTGTTTGTTCACGTGTACTGTTTATCAGAAAAAAATATTAAAAATGAATCTTACGATACTATTTACATATTTAAAAATTATTTTGCTACAATATTTTCAATTTTTAATAATAAGTTTTATCCAAAGGAATCAGTACTGATTTTTTTTTAAGGATTTTTTTTTTTGATAGTAAATTAGCTACTATCAATTAGTCTCTGTCATATATAATATACTAAGGTATCTATTACTCTTCTGTCAAATCCCGCAACAAGGGGCCAAATAATGTTTTTAAACTCCCGTCTGTCTACGCCAGGAAATTCAATTGTCCTTTTTATATTTAATTATTTATATATTAATTAAATTAATATTATTTATATATTTTTATATTAAATATATTTCATTTAAAATTTACTTTTCTTGTCTTTTGAAATGCAAATTAATTAATTAAATTTTTGCGTTCAAGTTATTCTAACATCTCATTTTTAATTGATAATATAGCTAATCTACTAGTTAATCTTTATTGGGATATTGTTAAGCTTAGATATGATTTTATTAACATCTCATTTTGTGTTGTATTTTGTTTATTACTAATAACAAATTTATCTATCCATTCTTTTTTAGACTTAATTAATTTTTCTTCTTTTTTTCTTTTTTTAAGTTTTTCATATATAGAAGCATATTTTCTAGTAGACATTTTTAATCAAACAATATTTACAGATAAAATAAACACTATCTATAATATATTTATAATGACCGGAATAAAAAATAACTTTCAAGTGTAGAGCAATAAAACCTGATGTATATAAAAAGTACTATTGTAGTTTCGCTAAATAATAACAAGTATCTAGCAATCTCAACCTGCATAAATAAAAACATATTTATTATATTAGTCAATGAATTAACACTAATAGAAAGTATATATATTCTAAATACCCATTTTGGTACCGGAATGTACAAGAAAAAAATTGTGCTACAATGTGTGTGGTATTCTTCATTCACACATGTATAATGTTTTATTTTATTTTTTCTTTTAGTTACACGTTTTTGTTTTTTGGATTGAAGTTTCTTTTTTTTCTTGCTTTATGATGATGCCAAAAAATCGTCAGTGAGTCGCAGTCCTTACGTGCTCTAGACAGAACCTACGAAATAGAAACAAAGAAGACCTTACAGAGAGTATCGGTGTGGTACAGACCAAATACCCTCCAAATGTTAAGTTAGAGAGAATTTCTACAACTCTAGAGTGCCAGAGTTGGGAAAATTAAGCATACCTTGATTTGTGAGGGCTTTGAGGTTTTTATAGTAGTGTAGAGCTGACCTTCGTTTTTTGGTGGAGAAGGTCTTTCCTTGTAGGGAAGATTCTCATTAATACATGTATTTTGCGGGATCTTTTCCTTGTAGAGATTCCTTTGATTAGGGTTAATCGTGGGATACAAGATATTTCCTTGCATAGATGTTCGTGGACATCAAGCTAAGTTACGCTGGACCCGTCGGCCTCTTCACCTCGTCAGTCAATTGCCTAGTCCGAAGGCTTCCCGTCGGCTTTATGGAGAAGCTCGTTGGGTACCGTGGGGTTGTCAACTTCATGGCATTGTCGCTTTGGATCCCCATCTACTTATGGGAAGCTGATAGGTCCATGGAAACTGTCGACTTCCTTGTGTCATGCCTTGAACGAGAACACCCTTAATAGCTGCCCCCTACTTCATGGCTTCGTCAGCTCCAACTGACGGGTCATGGAGTGCAATCATTAACTGCAATTTATTTATTAATTTTTTTGGAAAATTGGGCGTCATTAATTGCCCTTGAGCAGCCTTTATTAAATGCTAGGAGACACATGGCACTAGCCGGTTGGCCTCATTTCTAATCAAAAGCGTCGCTTCGTTTCTTGTGCTTCTTTGCCCTATAAATAGTCCCTTACCTCCTCCCATTTCACCTTATTTCATTTTTGAGAGCCATAAGAGAAACAAAGCTATCGCACCGTCGTCCAAGCCACTTGTTACTTGCCGCAGTCACTCCTCAATGGGACCGTTGCTTTCAATTCTTCCTTCTTTTTGTAATTTCTCTTCTTTTTGCTTTTATTTATACTTTTGCAACCCGTCCCTCTTTTTATGTTTTTAGACTCGTCAAGATAGGTTCTTAGAAAAATACCTCCGTCGCTTGTAGGTGGATAGATGTCAGATAGGGAAGCGACGAGTGAACTATCATTGTTAGTCCGTGAGGGTGTGGGCTACGATGAGGTCTTTCTGTTAAGGCGCGAGCCTGGGGAAGATTCTCCTCGATCCCTAGAAAGGGAGCCGTCCACCTAGTCCTTAAGTGATGAAAATGAGGAGGAGGATGAGGGAGACGTTGAGGGAGATGACGAGGGAGAAGAGGATGAAGAGGACGGGGAGGATGGTGAGGATGACGAGGGAACCCCTTCTGAAGGAGGAGATCTAGGGGGTCAGAAGGATGGTGGTGCTCATCCCTTCATTCTTCCTGCAATATGGACAGTCAATGACTTTTACCCGACGATATCCAGCAAGGTGTTCAACGTCCTTCAAGACCGTTACCAAATCTTGGAACACAGCCCTATCCGTCTACCCAGGAAGTTTGAAAAGTGTTATTCTAGGAAGACCGCAGACGTGGGCATGTACGATGCCATGTTTGCTGCAGGGCTGAGGCTGCCACTAACGGAATTACATCGTCAGTTGGCCAACTATTTGGGCTTATCCATCAGCTAAATAACTCCTAATGCTTGGAGAATATTCATTGGAACTGAAGTAATTTGGGGTCAACTTAATGGTGGGAACTGTCGGCTTACCCTCGATGAATTCTTCTATTGCTATAGACCGCAGCACATCTCCTCATCCCAAGGAATCTATGACTTCCTAGCGAGGAAAATGTCGTTCAGGCTAGTGTCGGACATGCCTGATTCAAATAGAAATTGGAAGAATAGACATTTCTTTGTCCTAGGGACAGATTAGGTGTGCAGACAGGGAGGAGTGGGACAGCATGCCCCACGATTTTGACAATACTTGGGGTATTGTAAGGGATTCAAGTGTGACACTGTCTGCATTTTTTTACCCCTTCTTTATTCATTTGCCATGAATTTAACGTTGTCTGTTTTTCTCTCCTTTCAGCTCGGGTCCGTCCACAGATAATCGACGACTAGGATGCTTTCATTCGTCATGTGCTAGAGATCCCTTTAAGCCAAAGGAAGTGGAAAGACCTCGTCATTTTAGACACCCTTCACGCATACTGCCGTGGTCCTGAATTGTCAGCTGAAGCTCGTCGACTACACGCTTTTTCCCGTTAGCGTAAGTTGTGAATTCCTTATCTTTATCCCGCCATCTGTCTTTTCCTTTTCTAACATCCGTCCTTCTTCTAAACAGAGATGGAAACTGGGAGATAGAGGGCGTTGGTGAGGGAAGCTGCTGCGGCACGCAAGCAGAAAGAGAAAGGTAGGTCCTTGGTGTCAACCTCTAAGGTTGTCACTAAGGGGGCCTCAAAAAGAAAAAATGAAGGTAAAGACGACTGTCCACATAAGAAGGGGCCGGGCACCCCCGTTGGTGATAAGAAATCGAAACAGTCGTCACCTCCTAAACCCAGCTACGGAGTTGGCAAAGGGCGGATGACAGGGAAGGGTCCCGTTGCTCAAGGAGCCATCCGCCATTTGCAAACACACAAGGAATACACTGTCGAGATGGTTGATTCAATCATCAAGGAGACGGATTTGGACCCTTGTGCTGATTAGACGACTGAGGACTTAGGGGCGTCGGGTCTCTTTGACTTATCTAGGGTATGTCTCTCTCAAACCATGTTCTTATGTGCTACTTGTCCATTCTTTTACTGATAGATGTCTTGATCTTAGGTGTTGGTGCATATAAAGGCGCTTCAAGATAGGCGCTTCAAGATAGGCGCGTGGCCTAAGAGGGGGTGATCCGTCGGTATCGAAAGCGTCAGGAGATTGAAAACAAGGAGCGGGACCAGTATAAGGAGGCCTTCCGTACTCTCATTGAGGAGCTGACGTCCGTAAGTGCTAAGTTAAAGGAGGAGTCCTGTCTAGAGGAAGAAGCGGAGAAGGTGAAGGCAGGTTTGGCGATGGAGTTGTCAACCCTCCGTGAACAGATGGATAAGGCCAAGGCTGACGCCGTGGCGGAGTTTAGGGCTTCCCAAACCTTTATTGATTCATGCGGCATCTACTATGGTGACGAATTTGAGGACTACTTAAAGCAAGTCGGGTCTGTCTACCCAGACCTTGACTTATCCAAGATCACTCTTGACGATCCAGTGTCAACGACTCCTCGGGGTGGTGACATTGTTAATGAAGAGTCTGATGATTCCATTCATACAGAGGAGCAGGGCCCGAAAGATGACAGTGTGATTATTGCTTAACCTGTTCCTACAAGCATTGTCGCTCCTTTGGTCCTATTTGCTGAGGACCCTTCTGCCTAGAATGTTGTGGACCCGTCTGCTTTGGACGCTCCTTTGGTCCCATCTGCTGAGGACTTTTGCCCAGAATGTTGTGAAACCGTCTGCTTTGGACGCTCCTCCATGTTAGTCTTTTTTAAATTTTCTAATTTATATGTATTCTTTCTTATTTTCAGACAATGGCAAGTGCCATTTTGTCTTTTGGGCTTTATTGTAAACACTTTGCCTTTTATGGGCTTGTATTTATTGTCTTTTTATTATATTCGTCGCTTTCATTTTCTATTTGCTGTTTGAACATGCTTTTACCATATTCGTCAGTATTGGTGGTTTTCTGCCAAGACTTGGTAGAATTTTCAAGACCAAGCACCCGTTAGTGCCCTTGGTCATTTGCCCACTTAGCAAATTAGGATTTGGTGTAGCTTTCAAGGGCAGTTACCTCGGCAGTATTCAGGGCCGTCTGTCTACCCCATAGGTAAGACTTAGAATATTTTTGAGGGCCAGATATCGGTCAGTATCTATGGCCGTCTGTCCACCCCATAGATAGGACTTAGAATATTTTTGAGGACCAAGTACCTGTCAGTATCTGTGTTCATCCATCCACCCCGTAGGTAGGACTTAGAATATTTTTGAGGACCAGATACCCATCGGTATCCGTAGCCATTCGTTCGCCCCATAGGTAGGACTTAGAATATTTTTGAGGACTAGGTACCTGTCACTTTTTAGTAAGGATATTCCATGTTGACTGCAGTCTGTCCACTTTATAAGTCAGGCTTTGTAAATTTTCAAGGTATACATGGTCCGTCCACTAAAAGACAGACGTACCTAGTGTATATTTGCTCATAGTGTTGCTGAATAACTCCTTTTATTATGGTAAAACAAATGCATAAATCACATACTGTTTTGAAAAAATAAAAACTGCCCATTGCGCTAAAAGTATTGATAAAAATAACTAAGGAGAAATAAACTAGAAATGAGGAGTGGTGGTCTGTATGTCACCATCTACTGGTAGTACTTCTTTAGGTGCTCTGTGTTCCACGAATGATGCAACTTTTTTCCGTCGAGTGTTTCTAGGTGATAGGTGCCTTTCCTTTGCCACGAAGTGATTCTGTAGGATCCTTCCTAGTTGGGTCCTAGCTTCTCTTAGGAAGGATCTCTTGTAGCACCCGTCACCTTCCTCAGGACGAGGTCTCCAACTTGAAAGTCCCGGGGTCTGACTTTGGAATTGTAGTGCTTAGCCATGAGGTCTTGGTATCATGCTAACCTTTGTTCGGTTGTTGCTCTGACCTCGTCCACTAGGTCCAGCTGTAGGCGCATGGCTTCGTCGTTCCTACTCTCATCATGATTCTCCACCCTGTAGCTTGTGAGTCCGACCTCAGCAAGGATAACGGCCTTGCTTTTGTATGCAAGTCAGAAAGGTGTTTCCCCCGTTGGTGTCCTTGTTATCGTCCTGTATGCCCATAGTACACTTGGTAGCTCGTCTGGCCATATACCCTTTGCCCCCTCGAGCCGAGTCTTGGTGATTTTGAGCAAGGATCGGTTCGTGACCTCAACTTGTCCATTGGCCTGAAGGTGGGCGGGTGAGAAGTTGTGATTCTTGATCCCCAATTGTGAGCAAAAATCCCTAAATGACTCATTGTCGAACTGCTTTCCGTTGTTCGAGACCAAGACTTTAGAGATTCTGTACCTGCAGGTAATGTTTCTCCAGATGAAGCTTTGTACTGTTTTCTCCGTAATGGTAGCCAACGCTTCAGCTTCCACCCATTTGGTAAAGCAATCTATACTGACCACTAGGAACTTTAGCTGTTTTGCTACCGTCGGGAATAGGCCTATGATGTCTAACCCCCATTAAGCAAAAGGCCACAGAACTGTCATCGGAGTGAGCTCTTTTGTTGGCAGTTTGATGATGTTGCTAAATCTCTGACACTTGTCACAGGCTTTGACATAGGCTTGGACATCCTTTTGCTTGGTAAGCTAATAGTATCTTGCCCAAATCAGCTTGTGCACTAGAGATCGTGATCCCAAATGGTTCCTACAAATCCCTTCGTGAACTTCCCTCATGACATAATCTGCTTCCTTGGGGCTTAGACATCTTAGGTACGGTCGGAAAAAACCCTTTTTGTATAAGACATCCTTTATTAGGATGAATCGTGCTGCCTGAACCTTTAGCTTACTTGCGGTCTCCTTTCCGTAAGGTAGTGTGCCTTTTTCAAGTATGAAGCTATCAGTGTGGTCCAGTTGCTTTCTGAGTCTATTTCATGCATATTGACGCGATCTATCAAAGGCGGAAGTTGAAAAAAAGAAAGTACCTTACTGGGATGAGCATGTGTTTTGCTGATGCGGCCTTGGCAAGACGATTGGCTTGCTCGTTCTCTTCTCTTGGGATTTGAACAAACTTGGCTTAAAGGTCACCCACTCGTTTCCTTACTTGCTCCAGGTATTTCTTCATCCATTCACTTTTGCATTCGTAGTCACCGTTCACCTGACTTGTGACCACTTAAGAATCGCAATAAACAACCATACTAGTGGCCCCTGTTGCTTTAGTGAGATCCAGTCCTGCCATTAAAGTGTCATGCTCCGCCTCATTATTGGTCGTAGGGAAGTTGAGACGAACTATGCACTCGATCTCGTCCCCTTCTAGAGAGTGGAGTACTATACCTGCCCCGTTAGCCTGCCTGTTGGACAATCCGTTGATACTCCATTGGAGATGCTCTTCTACCCCCTTCCATATTGGTGAATTTCACAATGAAGTCAGCGACCAACTGTCCCTTCATGGTAGTGCGCGGGCAGTATTGTACGTCAAATTCGCTTAACTTAATTGCCCATAGTGCCATCCATCTAGTGGCTTCAGGATTACTCATTGCTTTCCATAGAGGCTTGTTTGTCAGAACGACCATAGTGTGGGCCTGAAAATATGGTTTGAGTTTGCGAGCTGCAATCACTAAGGCAAAGGCTAGCTTCTCCATCGGGGGGGTACTTCTCCTCTACACCTCGGAGTGCTTGGCTAGTGTAGTATACAAGCTTCTGTACCCTGTTTTCTTCTTTGACTAAGGCCGCACTGACGGTAGTTGGGGAGATGGCCATGTAGAGATATAGCTTCCCTCCAAGTTTGGAAGGACTCAGCAACGGTGGGGAAGAGAGGTACAGTTTTAAGTCCTCGAATGCTTGTTGACACTCGACCATCCTCTTAAAGGACTTCTTCAACGTGCAGAAGAAAGGCAGGCATTTGTCCATTGCCCTTGACACGAACCTGTTCAGCGTCGCTACCTTGCCATTGAGGCTTTGTACTTCTTTAACATTCTTAGGTGGTGTCATCTCCATTATGGCCCAAATCTTGTTTGGGTTAACTTCAATGCCCCTCTAAGACACCATGAACCCTAGGAATTTTCCAGCCGCTACCCCAAATGCGCATTTTCTTGGATTGAGCTTCATGTTATATGAGAGGAGGGTATCAAAGGTCTCCTTAAGGTCGTCCAAATGGTCGTCTTTTCGTCGAATTTTCAGTAGTATGTTATCCACGTAGACTTGGACATTCCACCTAATCTGATGTGCAAACATTTTGTTCATGAGCCTCTAAGGTAGGTCTGAACCATCGTTGGGACGAAACTTGTCAGTTGGACATTCTGAACCATCCTAAGGTAGGTCTTGTGAGCTTTCCTGGATGAGCCAGATGCTGAGGTGCCCCCTATTATCATCCTTATGTCCCCCAAGGGGGGTCTGGGGCGTTTGTCCCTTCTACAAACCTGCTCTTGTGGCAGGTTGTTATTTGCTCTTTCTTTACTGATGAACCATTGCAGCTTCCCTTGCCGGATGAGGGCCTCGATCTAATGCTTTAGTCATAGCATGTAGATGTGTCGTGACCATGATCACGATGAAAACGACAATACTTGTCTCTAGATCTTTTATTGGGATGTCCCTTTAACTTGCTAGGCCACATTAAGGTCATATCGTCCTTGATCTGCATCAGGACTTGATCGATCGTGGCAGTCAGCGGGGTGAAGTTTGTGAACCTTCCAGTGGGTGGTTTGGAGTGCCTATCCTTCCGTTGGTCTCCGGTTCTAGTCGTCTTCCGTCCCTTGTCCTGTCGTGCATCCTCTTGCCTTTCCTTCTTCTTGGGTATTCTCGGGCCAGTAGCGCGTCCTTTGTGTTCATGTGCTTAGTGGCTTGATAAAGCACATCTGACATGGTCTTCGGGTCGTTTTTGTATAAGGAGAACAAAAACTTCCCCTTCCATAATCCATTGGTGAATGCAGCAACAAGTATCTTGTCATCAGCTTCATCTATCGAAAGGGTTTCTTTGTTGAAGTGGGTTATGTAAGACCTTAATGTCTTGTCCTCCCATTGCTTGATGCTCATCAAGCATGTAGTGGATTTCTTATACCTGTGCCCCCCGATAAAGTGTAATGCGAATTGCGCAATTAACTCCTTGAAGGTATTGATGGAGTTAGGTGTCAACCTGTTAACCCACATCCTTGCAGGACCCTTCAGCGTAGTTGGGAAAGCTCGGCACATGATCTCATCCGCAACACCTTGTAAGTGCATGAGGGTTTTGAATGACTCTAGGTGATCCAAAGGATCCTTAGACCCGTCATAGGCTTCTATCTGGGACATACGAAACTTTGGTGGAAGGGGAACGGAGTGACGGGTGCAGTAAAGGGCAAGTTCGCCCAATGGACTAGCTCGTCGAGGTCGCTCAATCAACACCCGTCCCTTGAGAGCATTCGTCATGAAGTCCATCCTCTCCTTTATCATCTACATCTCTATAATCATGTATGGTGGTGCCGTGTTTGTGACGGATGGAAGGCTTGTGTCTTGTCGCTCTTGTCTGCTCAGGGCATTGCTGCCCTTTGGTCCTTCTTGGTCCCTCCTTTCGGCGCTGGTACCCTTTTGCTCCTTTCTGTGATTGTTGGGTTCTGTATTCCTTTGGCGCAGCTGTTCTTCCAAGTCGTGGTTTTGCTTAGTAAGGCATTCTACAGCCGTGGCGAGAGTCTGTAACTACCTTTCGAGGGTAGTAGTGCATGGTTCATCTCCTTGGTTGTTGTTGGTTGCCATCGAGTGAGTGAATACCATACAACTCTTTGTTTGAGAAGTAGTAGTATAGTTGCTAGTTTCTACTACGTTGCCTTTCCCACAGATGGTGCCAACTGATGATGCCAAAAAATTGTCAGTGAGTCGTAGTCCTTACGTGCTCTAGACAGAACCTGTGAAATAGAAACAAAGAAGACCTTACAGAGAGTATCAGTGTGGTACCAGCCAAATACCCTCCAAAGGTTATGTTAGAGAGAGTTTCTACAACTCTAGAGTGCTAGAGCTGGGAAAATTACGCGAACCTTGATTTGTGAGGGCTTTGGGGGGGGGGGTTTATAGTAATGTAGAGTTGATCTTCGTTTCTTAATAGAGAAGGTCTTTTCTTGTAGGGAAGATTCTCATTAATACATGTATTTTGCGAGATCATTTCCTTGTAGAGATTCCTCTGATTAGGGTTAGTCGTGAGATACAAGATATTTCCTTGCATAGATGTTCGTGGACATCAAGCTAAGCCACGCTGGACTTGTCAGCCTTTTCACCTCATCGGTCAATTGCCTCATCTGAAGGCTTCCCGTAGGCTTTATGGAGACGCCCGTCGGGTACCGTGGGGTTGTCAACTTCATGACATCGTCGCTTCGGATCCCCGTCTGCTTATGGGAAGCTGACAGGTCTATGGGAACCGGCAGCTTCCTTGTATCATGCCTTGAATGAGAATACCCTTATCACTTTCTGTGACACTATAACACAGTATTAATATTGACTATTCTACTAATACTCAACAATACAAAATGGATCCTATTACCTATAACAAAAAAAAAGTATATAAGAACGGAAGATTAAAATTAAGAAAAAAAAAAATCCAGGACATAGCCAGAAGTACAACTTCACTCGCAGCCACACGAGTCTTATTAAATAAGACTTTACCCACCCACCCACCCCCCAAAAAAAAAAAACAAAACAAAACTCCAAGGCCCCACGGCCTCAGCCAGAAGGAAGCCCTGCCAACGGATCCCTTTGTCAACTATTTTGAAATTTGATAGAATTCATGAATCTAATGTTGTGGCACCTTCTACAAGAATACCATGAAGTACTAAAATCCATAATATGAAAGATGTGCACGTTTTTATTTATTTATCTATTATTTATTAAAAATTAAAATATTTTGTTTGGGACATACAAAATGGGTATGGATTATGGACTTTCCAAGGTGGTCCATGGGACTCAACAGTTTTGTAATTATATAATATAAATAAAAGGATCTTTTTTTTTTTTTTGAATTGTTGTCCCCTTTATTTTTTCCTCAATTGTGTAATGAAAATGAAACCGTGAGTCAACATGCAGTTGTTGGCATGTTTAGAACTTGTAGAGATTTTTAATATTATTATTTAAAATAATGTAAAAATTGTGGTTTAAAAAAGATGTAAAAATATGTGTTTATAGTATTTATAAATCAAAAAATGTATTTGATATCACGTTTCAAATAAAATATTTCATGTGTGAAAAAATCTAATTATGTGTTTGATACGTGTGTTTTCAACTTTTAATTAACAGAAAGCTGCCAAAACAGTTAACATTATTATTTTTTAAATGGAGGAGAGAGAATGTCTAGATATTACCGTTGCCAACTTCTCCCCTTTCATTCACTTTACCAAATTGTTCTCTGCAGCTCCGAAATTCTCCTCATAATTTCGTCCTCCCCAAACCCTCGCAACTCATTCTCATCGCTGGCAACCCAGTTGAAGAAAACTTCGTCTGGCTTTTTCGTTCTATCGGAGCTCCCACCCACGAGCCGCAGTACAAGACCCAGGCCCAAGAACTGCCATTGCTTGCTGCCATGTACAGGGGAAGACGCACTGGCTTAAACAAAACCAAGACCAACGTATCTACTCAAACACCAGAGTTATCCTTCATCACTATGCTTAAATCTTTCTATATATGTTAACTAGGAGAAGTACCCAAATCTAGAGGATTCTCTTTGTCACAGAACAAGCTGAGAGCTCGTTTTGATTCTAAGTTGCTTACACTGATATGGGGTTTTTTTTTAGATCCTAGTCTTTAATCTATCGTCCGATCTTGATCTGGGTCCCATTGGTTCTCTCATAACTGTGGTATTAAAAATGCCTCATTCTTCCTTTTTTCGTTAAAGGACTAAATGTGTGTTTAGGAATTGCTTAAAAAATCAGTTTTTTTACTATTCAGTTTATTTTTAGTATTATTTACGAGTACTGTTATATTTTTTGGTACTATTTATGAGATTCATTATATTATTTCAACTATCTTTTAGTTTTATCTACAATTTCACCAAAATCTTTTCAGTTTCAGTTAAATAAGCGGTCCTCAAATATCCTCTAAAACTTCAGACCTAAGACCATCTTTAAAAAAAAAAAAAAAAAAATTATCTCCAAAGGTCATAGATGATTTTAGCAACAAATCAAGAAAACCCATCTCTTGATAAGGTAATATATCTCTCTTTCTTGATCTCATCAAAATTTTTGGTTCAGGTTCAGGTTCATGTTCATGTTCTATTCCTTAATGATGGAGCCTTAAACGCTGATGGTGTGTGAGGCTGTTGTTGTGCAAGAGGGACAGCAACAAAGGCTGGGATTTGCAAAATTTACTTAGTGTGAATGATGGAGATGGTAGAGAGAGTAAAGACGGCTCAGAGGGTAGGGCTGACATGGTGTGGGAGAGAGAGTTAATAGAGGTGTAGTCTAATCAAAGTGGGACCCATGTATTTCTAATTATTTACGAAAATGACACTGAACAACTGTTTTTGCATCTTGAAAACTGGTATGTGGAGCTTTCTAAAATTAGTGTTTGAACACCATATTTTGAGTAACATAACTCAAATACTCTTAAAAATTACTTGTCTACTAAACTTTTTTTTTTTGAAATAACAGTTTTTAATGTTTAAACACTGAAAATTGTTGTTCAAGATCTAGTACTAAACAACCTTTATAGTCTTTAGTGATTGTGTGTGCCTTTTTTGTGTTAATAGGTTGGGGCTCGTTTTGCTATGTTTAGGCCTTTTGAAGTGTGGGCCGAGAAGTTGGGACTAGCTTAGTACCTTAGTAGGACCATGCTATAGGCTAGTTTGTGCACAAGCCAAGCACTCTAGGAGTGCAGACGATGAAACACATAAAGTAGAGAGTGTGGTCAGGTGGGCCAGCTACAATAGAAGGGAGCGAAATAGCAAAATAGTTGGCACGACAAAATAACCAGTACATCAAATATGATAAAGGATGCCACGCAAGACCAACTAATACAACAAATATAATAAAGGATGTCATGGCAGAACAACAATTACAACAAATATGATAAAAGATGTCATAGTAGAACAACTAATACAACAAATATGATAAAGGATACTACGACTGAAGAGCTAATACAACAAATATGATAAAAGATGCCACGACATAACAACTAATACAGCAAATATAATAAAAGATGACCCGGTAGAACAACTAATACAACAAATATAAGTTATAACGAGTAAAATTATATGTATTTGCAATCAAAGTCGATTGTTGAATCTTTCCGCCGAAAGTGAACCAAGAAGGTACTCAAACCTCAACTTGAACAACCTTGTCATAAGGTTTTGCCATCAAAGTTGAGCACTTTAAAGAACGGGCCTAAATGACTACTTGTTACTACTTTTGCGATTCTAAAGAGTGGGTTTGCTAAGAGGGAGGGAAAAAATGGTCTATTGATGTATGCCTTTTTTTCTATCGTGTTTTCTCTCTTCTTTTACCATTTTTCTTTTTCTTTTTTCTTAGTTCTCTCTCTCTCAGCTTTTTACTATTGTCTTGTCGTGGGTTGTTCCTCCTCTTATCTATGGCTACTTTTCCTTTTTATAGTGAATTGATTCCATGAGATTTCTTCCTTTTACCCCTAGAGCTTTATCAACTATTTTTGGTTTGTTATGGGCGTCTCTTCAGGACTGTCCAACAACTTATTGGTTGCCCAGCCACTACCATTGCTTAGTACATTCTCACTTTGTTACTACTCATTTCATGACAAAATTCCCTTTTGTTTAATTTTGCTACAAACCTCTACCTCTGGGTTCAAATGGATAAGGATTTTGCTACTTCATCACCTACCTTTATGGCATGCATCAGGTGGTCCTAGCCATCTACCACCTCTTTTAGGTAAGATACCATCACAGCAGAGTATATTCCCAAAAGAAGCCTTGGTTGGAAACCAAAGATAGACCATTTTCCCCCCACCATCAAACCATAGCCTCTGAACCCCTTGACTGTGGGTCCACCTCTCTTGTATTGACTAGGTACAAATTGGTGGTGCTTAGGCCATTGTGTGCTTGCTCCACTGTCTTTTTATTTTGCTTTCTTTCGTTCCCATGTTGTTTCTGCCGTAGCAAACTAGCCTTGTTTCATTTTGCTGTGTGTCTCTTCTACTCGTATTTATCCTTTACAGAAGCGGGCATGGGCTTTTGTTGCCTTATTTCTTTTCATCCCTTCCCGGGCTTGTGTTTACTTGGCATAAGTTCTTGCTAGACCAATTCATTGGGCTTTTGCTCTTCTTCTTTCTTATTCCTCGGGCCTCCCTAACCTACTGGCTTACACATTATTCCCTTTTTTACACCACTTGCTGTGTTCATGGACTTGCTGGCCTATTGGGCTTTACTTCTTCCTTTGGACTCTCATAGTCTATTTACTTTACTTTTACCTCTTATGTACCTATGGGCCCGCTGGCTATTATTTCCTATCACGTTGACCCATTAGGCTTTTACCTCTTTCCTTAGGCTCTCATGGTCCATTTGCTTTACTTTTACCTCTTGTTGTACCCATGGGTCTGCTGACTGTCACTTTCTGCCATGTTGGCCCATTGGGCTTTTGCCTCTTTCCTTGGGTTCTCATGGCCCATTTGCCTTGCTTCTACCTCTTACTACACTCGTGGGCCTGCTAGCTTGTTGGGCTTTTACTTCTTTCTTTGGGCTTTCATGGCCTATTTTCTTTTATCTTGTTTCTCAATCTTTTCCGTCTTCATTTTCTTTTGATATTGGACTTTTCTGCTGTTGGCCCCTTCTTGTTAGAAATAGGTATTAATCGTGATCAATCTAAATAAGTATTTTCCTCTCAAAAATAAAAAACAAAAATTTAAATATGTATTTAATCAATTTACCTTGACATGATGTATAAGCTTAAGTCTCTCAATTTAAAATGATCGATTCTATTTAGCACCACAAGAACCCTATGATTTTATTGGACAATTTCTTTGCTACGGTTTCTTACTAACTAAGGGAACTATTTGGTTGTTAATTGGGTTTGTGTCTAGACTGGCTCTTTATGATAATTTATTTATGTTTTTAATATAAGTTTTAATTTAACTTTGGCAAGGTGACGCATGGCATGATGAAGGAAAACAAAAACTTAATTTCCAATTTTGATTTTTGGTAGAGAGAGAGAGAGAGAGTATTTCGGATTTTCGTGTATGGTAATGTGAGAGATTGGATAATTAAGTTTGACAATTGCAATGACTATCTTTTTTTTTTTTTTTTTAGCTAGTGTAATTGAGGAAGGTCCCTCTAATGTTTGCGACAATCCCTTGCAAACTAGTAACATTTCTCTTGAAACGTATCATCACCAAGAACTAACATTGGCTTCCAAGAAGCACTGGAATAGATTGATTCTTCCTGAAAGAACCCGTATTGATAAGAGACTTAACGAAGGTATAGCCTTATTATTACATCACAAATCATAGACAGAGAACATAAGCCCAAGGGGAAGTGTATAGCCATTAGAGGGCCATGTATTTTGATAGTCTATAGAAACAGATTGTCTTCAATTAAAATGGTGTCACTTCATTATTAGAGAAGAAGAGGCTAGAAGGACCTCCACTTGGAACCAGTGCTAGGCTTAAAATTCTTTTAGTACCTTCTTCAACCGCTAAGATACCACAATTGTAGTTTATGTCTGTCTTGACATAGCCAGGGCAAATGCAATTTATGCAGAAAGATAGGTACTTCTTGGCCAGAATCCTTGTGTAGGCATTCAAAACTGCTTTGGAGACTATATAAGCATATGCATAAGCAGGCCAGCCTTTTGCTTCCAAGGAACCCTCCTTAAAATCTTTTAGAAACTCACTATATACCTCATCCAATATTTTTTCTGTAATGCTTTCAGCATCAATTAACACTCCTTTAGCCCATTCATTTGGTATAACCCGGAAAAATAATGGAAGATTATTTAATTTTTAATTTTTAATGGGAGAATTATTCACAATTAGTGTCAAAACAAAAACTCCATATCTATAGGGAGTGTTTCATATGATTCCATAAATACCATTTTGAAAGAACACTAGTCTCAGAGCATATACAAAGGCTTAGCCACAACACACCTAACCATCTGGAGCTTTGACACCAAAGGCTGAACCATATAACCCTTGTGCTCTTAGTATTCCTATTCTATGCTTTCCCTTTCGCATCCATTCTAGCATATACAACATGGTATAACATGAAACCACCGTTGCTAATATATTTAACATGGTATCAGAGCCAAACTTCCTTCTTGGCATCAAACAAACATCTCTACACATTTAAGAAGATTCATACATGCATAGCACAGATTCACAGTACCCCTGCTTGTCTTTAGATTTGAACCCCACGGCATCACACAACTTCCACGGATCACCGTCGCTGTCTTGCCGTTGTGTCTCAAATCATAGCCCAAGCAATCCGTGCCTCCCCTTTCAGATTTGTGCAAATCAAGTTTTTAACTGATGAAACCAACTGCACAGATCTGATCCGCGGCCTTTCGCGACCAAAACCCAGGAAGCTAGTCTCCATCGAAATCTTCACGCACCACCACGCGCCGAAAAGAATTCCAGAACTTACTCCACATGTCGCCACAAATTCTTCACTCCTAGATTAGCTTTTGGACACACGCGCCGCCATGTAGGCCTTGTCTTCCGCCACTCAACGGAACCCGAGAATCTGGCTCTCATCTAACATCACATGTGCCCTTACGCGCTTCCTAGGTTTTTGGCCTCACTTCCACGTGCTAGTGGTAACGCATGCACCAAACACTGCTGGAAAACTTTCTGACATCATGACTAACGTCATTCGATGATGTCATCTAGCCATGCCAATGCCATGCAAGCCCTAGCCACATCAGCCCTAGTCCACGTTAGTGACACATCATCAAGATGATGTCAGCGGCTCTACTGCCTAATCTGTGACCTAACCTGTAAAACCCGGAACTGACTCGGACTGTGTAGACCATTGATCGTTGTCCGTCTTGACCATTGACTTTGACTCGGTTTGACTTTGACTTTTGCGTTAACCTTTGACCAAAAGTTAAAATTTTCGAAAGGGCTTATCTTGCTTAGTTTTTCATGTAGATTCTGATTTTGGACTCCATTTCTTCATTTGAAACTCTGAAATCAATCAATTGGCACATTTTTCATTGTGGTTTTTTCAAAGGCATTTTTCAAGGCATCTCCAAGGGATCTTCTCATGCTTATCCAACTTCTAGCCTTCATCGAACTTTCGCCTTGAGTTTGAGGGAGGGTGTTAGAGATATATTAGACATATTAGCCCAATGTAATAGGCCCAAACTCACTTTCACTTGTATTAGTAGTCTAGGGTTTAGTTGCCTATATATACTCATATTAAGGTTTATTGTAACACAAGTTATTATACTATACTCTTAAGTAGGCCGATAAGGCTAAGCCACGTAATCCTTGTGTTCTCAGTATTCCTATTCTATACTTTCCCTTTTGCATCCACTCTAGCATATACGACCGTTGCTAATATATTTAACGGTTAATAAGAAAAAAGGGAAGGAAAACGTTCCCCTCAATTTTCCAAGGGAATATACTCATATACGTATAGAAACAGATTATATTAGTTGTGCGTGGCTTTCATCTCAAAGTATCCAGTATCCACTAAATTAACAATAGTATTTAATCAACATTAGCAACAACGTAAATCAGTAATAACTTTTTTTATGCAATTAATAATAGGACCACCCCTAATCGAAAGTGTTGATCATTGGTATTCGAAGTATCACTCTTATCGTTGGAGTAGACCAAGGTGAAACAATGAGTCTATGTTAGTTCTCCAGTTATAAACAGAATCATCGGAGAGACTCAAGTTGGCCAAATTTTCAGTGGCATCAAATTTAATCATGTGTGTCTAAGACTCGATTTAAGCCAATCTCAAGCAGAATCATCTGCTTTCAATTCAGCATAGCTGTATTCAAATCAAATTTATAACTTGTACAAGACTGGAATGAGCTTTTCATCAGGGTGCCATAAATACGCAAATGATGCTTTCTGATACCTTTAGCTTCCCCATGAAGGATGAAACATTGACAATCGTTGGTGAATGAGATAACTGGAGGGTAATAAGCGCTTCAACCATTCTTTTGGCGCCATAGTAGTTTGTTTGTAGACATTCTTCAGCTAACTCATACGTTTGAGTCAGCATTGCACTCCAATCAAATTCTACTCCTTCCTGCATTGATAAGAAAAAACTTAGTCCTTCTTGAAGTTAACACGCCATACTTCAAATTCAAAGCCTATACTGGATAGGACCCTGTAGATTGACTATTTTCCTTGTAATGCCCAACTCCACAACCCCCATTAACACTATAAAATCCTTCTAACAAAATTTTATCTGCAGAATGCTACAGGTATGTCATATTTTTAAATAGTTCACCAATTAATGGCTAAATATAGCAAGATCTTATCAGAGGCACAAGGAATTTGGTAAAGATGTGAAGCTAAACAACTGCATCTAATTTGGTTAAGAGCCTTTGAAATTAAATAATTAGATTAAACTAAAATAGTCCTTGAAGCAACTTACTATTGGATGTTAGGATGATTCCAAGCAATTCTAGTAAGAAAATCAGATATAGAGAAAGGTATGGCATTGAAAGTCCCCAAGAATTTTCTTTCTTTAGTTATTTGTACATCTTTTCTTGGCAATTTCACTAGAATATCCACTTGCAAAACTCCTATGCTCTTTGGCTGAAGAAAGATGGATATTTAAGCATCCCCCGTTTTAGTGCAATGATTTTTTCTTAATTTGTTAAAAATTATATTAACAATGGTACCAATAACTTAACAAAATGTATTGTAATTGAGTACTTGTGACCTGCGGCTACAAGCAAGTTATGCGTCCCCTAATTTGAATATAATTGAACCCAATGAGTTGGTTTAGCAGTTCGTAAGGCGTTATAATTGAACCCATCGGGTTGGTTTAGTAGTCCTTAATCTCCTTATTGGCCCTGTAACAACTACATACCTGAAAAAAAAAAAAGTCCAAAATTAATACAAATAAAAAGAAAAAGTATAAATAAATTGCCGTGTCACAGCACTGTTGCGAAAACACCATCAAAGAGAAGCAAAGTACTTTTTTGTTGCTTCTGCCATTGATGATAAAACTTGGGACAATTTTGTAAAAAGAGAAAGCAGTGCTAAACTGCTTAAATAAGAAGAAATTCAGCTGTGAGACATGTTCACGTGTGGGTTGAATTATGCCCCATACTAATGACTGGGTTCCCATTAAAAAAAAAAAAATATTGACTTGGTTAGCAAAAAGTAACTTTTGTTTTTGCTTTCGGTTAGCCTAGGACACAAAATTTGACCAAACTTTTTTATTTTATTTTTATAGTTGATATTATCTGAGTGATTGGTGCAAAATTTTACTTTGGTTTTTTTTTGGGTGAGAAATTATATATTTATAATATTTTCATAACAAAACAAATTTTAAGCGGTAAGTTGTTATTGATTGTTAATAATAGGGTAAAAAAATAAAGAAAATGTTAACAAGCACCGGACGGTGCTTATTAATGTTTTTTTTGATGGGTCTTACTTAAAAAAAGTGAAAAAAGTTATCAAAAAAATTAAAAAATTGTCAAAAGCTGCAAAAAACTGTCATAAAATTGCAAAAAAAGTTGTTATTAACTGGCACCTTCCCGTGCCCGTTAACATAACCCAAAAAATAATTCAAGTAATAAGTTTAAATTAGAACTAATAACAACTAACCACTTATGATTTGTTGTAAAAATATTATAAAAATGTTACGAACATAACACTTTTTTTTACTATTACATGACACAAATTTTGACAACATTTTTATAGTGGATAGATTGGTGCTCGTGAGTTTAAAAGTTCAACTTTCAACTGCATTTCAAAACTGATGGCGACGGACCCGACATAAAGTTGGCTAATAAGCTTTTTTTTTTTCTTCACATCTCCTTTGTTCACTTGTTATTCTGCTTGAAATAAAGCTAAAAATTGAAAACTGGTATATACTAAATATGTTAAATGTTTAATTGGTTGGTTTTTATAATATCTTCCGAAATTATACAAAGATAATATATGTAAAATACTAATTAGAATATAATAAAAAGATGTGGTTTTTAATTGTTAATATGATACTGTTATTTTAAGGATTTTATTAATAAATTGATGATATGGCATAATACCAACCATTTAATTCAAAATGAATGGTCAAGGTGAAGGGAACTTTATGTGGTAAAGTACTTGAGGAACTTTAGAGAATTTGATCCCTGAAAGGGTATTATATTAGACAAGGAAAAAATGGCCAAGTGGGCGTTCAACTGCCTAAAAGAGGTCTAAAAATATGTTATAGTATTAAATAGACTAGTGGGTTCCTAATGGGCCAAAGTCCAGCGGTCACTGTGCACATTAAGTGCCCAACTCGCTAATCCAAACAGTGAATGAACACAAACAAGCTGAAAAAGAGAGAAAAATTAAGGCCCAAAACAAAACTTGTTGGATCTTACACACGCATCATGACAAGCCGCTCATGAGTTATATGTATAAGCCTGAAGTCCAATATTTCAAGAAATTAAAAACGGTATAAACACGTAAGCGAACTCAATTCTAACCAATTTGGAACAAGCAACAGAGAGCAAAAGTGTTTGAAACACACTCATCCGCACCAACAAACAAAAGATTCTTAAAAGTTTCATTACAAAAAAGCATATAATTGACATTACATACCCTCAAGTGAAAAAACGTATTCTTTGCATACACTTTATGACATCTACATTAGACATTGGTTTTCAAATAGCCTATCAAATTGAGATTCAAAATATAGAAAGAAAACAATTCCAGGAAAAGTACAGACTTATTAGTATTTATATCTTTGAGAAGCGGTAGAAATGAATAATCTCACTCAAAAGTTTTCACTTCATTCCGAGAAAAGAAGAGGCCAGAAGGACCATCGTTAGGCAGGAGCGCTAACTTTACAACACTTTCAGCACCTTCATCAGTTGTCAAGTAGCCATTGTTGTGGTTTATATCTGACTTGACATAGCCAGGGCAGAGGCAATTGACTCGGAAAGATGGGAACTTTTTGGCCACAATCCTTGTGTAGGCATTCACAGATGCTTTTGAAATTATGTAGGCAGACGTATATCTAGGCCAGCCTTTGGTTTCCAAGGAACCCTCTTTAAAATCTTTCAGAAATTCATTCAATACCTCATCTACTCTTTCTTCTGTTAGGCTTTCAACATTACCTAACACTTCTTTAGCCCATTTACTTGGTATTTCCTGAAACAGTAGAAGAAGAAAAGTAGAAAAGTCACTTTAATTTGATTATTGGGAAAATGAATCATAGTTTAATTTTTAAAAAAAAAATTGAAAAGCTAAAGAAGAAAGAGACTTTGCAGCTCTTAAGCCCGTTTGGATTGAGGGAAGGGAGAGTAAAGGAAAGTAGAGTTGACTGAAAATAAGCTAATTAATAACTTGTTTGGATGGAGGAAGTAGAGGGTAAGTTAAATTACCTTATTTGGATATTTTTATAAGGGAGAAGGGAGAGGAATTTAGAGGGGTTCTAACTACTTCTAACTCCTCATTTTTAATTCTCCCAAATTGGAGAGATTTGAGGGAGAGCAGGAGAAATTATTAGATCCATTAGGAGGACTACTGACATGGTCCTCCCTGACCTCCCGTTATTTATTCAAATGTGACATATAGTAATTTTTATTTTTTATTTCTTGTGCTGAGAAAGCTCACACATACATTTGCATAGATCACATTATCTCATTGGTGAGGGAGGATTACATCAGCAGTCCTCCCGGTGTAAATAATAATTTCTCGGTAGAGTATAGAAATGCTTGACCAAATGAATTACCTAATTTACCCTTACTATATTAAATGAGATAGGATTGCTTTGTGTAATCCCATCAATTTGTTAAGAAAGAAAGATAGTAATTTCCTTAAAAAACCATGATAATGATTAATTAGCCATTTTAAGCCAGTTATAAGTTGAACCATCTACTTTTGATTGGGATTTAGTTTTAGCTCATTCCATGACATTTGCTTGTAATGAATTTCAAAACCAAATAAAAAAACTTGTATAAAACTTAATTCTAAGTTCTAATATGGGTTTGGGCAATTTTATCTGCAGTTTCATACCTTTAAGTGCCCAGCGGAAGAGGAAACATTAACAATCCTTGGTGAATTGGACAACTGGAGGATTGGAAGAAGTGCTTCAATCATTCCTTTGGTGCCATAGTAGTTTATTTTCAGACACTCTTCAGCTAACTCGTAAGTGTCGGTCACTATTTTACTCCAGTCTACATCTACATTGGCACCTTCCTCATCCTGCATCAATAAGAAGCAACTTCATTCTCTTCCAAGCCAATTGTACAAAGAAAATGATAGGCAGAGACAGTTTGCTTAACAATAGTACTTAGTTAGCTTCCCAACCCCAGTCTGAAGACCCAAACACACTATTCTTATGGTAAAATTTTCCATAATTTTGTGGCCAAACATTGCAAGATTTCATAGGGAGCGCAACAAGGAATCCTAAATAGCTAATCAGCAACTAGACACAATACGCTAGCTTTGACTAAAGTCGCTTTAGTCAAAGTTAATTGATGCTAGTGTGGTTCTATATGGGTTTTCTTTCTAGAACATGACCATATCATAAAAAAGGTCATACCTAGGGCACAAAATCCCTTTTGGTGGAGTAGCGGTGATTGGTAGATAACCCGCCCTAGTCCTAATTTTTATTGGAGAGACTGATTTCTAGACTCAAACCCCGCAATTTAATAGATTATTTACTTTCAACTTGCAAGAGGACTTTGGTTAAATAATAATGATTTGGCTTAAGATTCCTTCTTACTTTGTTAGGAATTAACTACAATGATCAACAAGAGTTATAACAAGATTATGTCTAATCCTGAAGTTACAGTAAAATCACTCTTTCTCAAAGTTACATCCAAGTCCACTCACCCTTTTCTTATTTTTTGGCAATGAAAAAATATCATAATTTCATAACTTACCTTAGCAAGACCTGAAGCGGCTAAAGCATCTCCATCTAATATAGTTCCATAGATCCCGGCGTTGTTGACCTGCATTGAATTTTAAGATTTGTCATCATTTATTTTATTTTGTAAATTAAACCAAAAACAGGATCATGAACAAGATGACCCGAAGCAAGTATTATTGAGAGTCTCTATTATATTGATAGTTGACCAATCACATCAAATTTTAAAATTTGTACATAAGATGGGATTATAACAAGAGCAATTTACAACAAAGCTTTAGTTCCTGTTGAAAATTCATCGATGGAGTTGATGTGCAGATTTTTATGCAATTTAAAGCAAGGTTGTGTTTGCTGTTTAGTCTCTACAGTCTACACTTTTATCATATTAAAATTTCCAATATCTTCTGCTCCTCTTTCTTCTTCTCTGTCATACATATTCAAAAAGTTGTTTCAAGAGTAACTTTAAACAATGTTACTCAACATAATATATGTAAAGGTAAATGCTTGCAAAATTTCAGAATGATCAAAAAGTCAGTGAATATATCATCTATAAACTACTTAAATTTCATGTTTTTGTATATTAAAACTATGCATAAAAGACAAAACTTTAGAGATATTATTGACTCAAAATATAGCACACATGTTAATAACATACATAAAAAATAATAATAAGAAGAAGAAGAATCTTGGTTTCCAAACAGTAATTCAAATGGCTAGTTAAACCATCAAAAACCTTTCAAAAGTACCAATATATCGAGCTTCCCATATTCAGTTTTAATGAAATCTGCAAAGGAAGCTATACTAGCAGGATCCGCCACATCAAGCTGATGAAATACAACGTGGTCAGATAGCCCAAACTTTCTCAGCTTTTCAACAGCTTCAAGGCCTTTTTTCTCATCTCTAGCAGTTAGCACCACCACGATCCCATTTGAGGCCAACTTCCTGCATACTGCGAAACCAATCCCCTTATTGGCCCCTGTAACAACTGCATACCTGAGAAAAAAGAAAAGTATAAATGAAACAGTGTGTCATGGCACTATTGCGAAAACACCATGAAAGAAGAAGCAAAGTACTTCTTTGTAGCTTCTGCCATTGATGATGAAACTTTGGGACACTTTTGCAGTAGTGAAAGCTGTGCTTAATTCTTCTATATATAAGAAGCGTGACTGTAAAACTACAGTAGTAGTTACACTACTTTTTGGTTTGGTCAAGATATACCGTTTATTGGCATTTTTTTTCCTTTTTTTTTTTTGTGGATAATATCGCCTGGTCAATTTTTTTATATACGTATGAGACCAGTTTATATTAATAAATTGTCACAATATTTTTATAATTTTTAAAATTTTAATTCTCCATAAGTCAAAATAAAATATTATATTAAAACCAATCATAACTAAGAAAAAAGATATTGCAAAAAAAAAAAATACATATTACGTTTACAATATTTTTCATAAATATAGTAATAGCTAAATTACTTTTTTTTTTTGTGTCAATACATACTGTTCATTGCCTTCTTCTTCTTTTTTTTTTGGTAATACTGCTGGGTCAATTTTTTTTCTAATTTTTTTATAGACATATGAGACCTTGTTTTATGTGTGTGTGTATATATATATATATATATAAAATAATATATTAATACAAGAAATTGTTACAATATTTTCATAATTGTTAAAATTTTAATTTTTTATAAGTCAAAATAAAATATCATATTAAAATCAACCACAACTAAAAATAAGAAATTTAAACTTACCGGGAGAGAAGAAGAAAATTAAACGAAAGAATATGAAAACCACCTTGCTTCTTCTTTTATTGTCGGCATTGATATTACGCCTAGTAATCCTAAAATCTATGAATTATGCTAGAGGACACAAATGTTAACATCATAGGTGAGGTATGATGTGCACTTAGATGCTTCTTCTACGTTCTACCTCAAACAATGATATAATCTATTAGCCGACTACTTTTAAACCATTAGCCGACTACTTTTAGTCGGTTATGTCTCCATCTTCATTCATTGGCCAAAGAAAAGCATAGGAAAAAAAAGGAAAAAAAATCAAAATAAATGTAAGAGAGAATAGGGGAGAAGACAACCAAAATGTTAATAGACATGTCCTCATAGCCACCTTGCAGCTAGCATTTGAACCCTAGTCAAATTTGTCGGAAACATTAGAAAGTGTCCGTCAAGCTATAAAGTTCTTAAATTTTGTATGAAACTATGGTTAGTGATACGCAATCATACAAAGACTTTACTGCTATAAGCTGCCTTTCATAGGCAGGTACGGCTAGCGATACAAAGTGTTGGTGTGTTTTGCAATTATAAAGTGCTTTGACCCACTAAAAAAGTGCTTTAAGGACTCTTAACACTAAAAAACAACTTTAAGGTTAGTTGAAAATTTTGGAGCTTATAAGCATAAGCTCATGCATGCCAATGCCAAGAATGTAAACATTATTCAGTATTCACTATAATTTGCCAACAGGCCCAACACTAGAAATAGTTAAGAACTTTACCATTAAAGCTCTATATCGCAAAAACACTAATAGTTATAACTCTATTTTCTACATGAATGCTATATGGACACAAAAGACATTACTAATTCATTTCTCTCATAGTCTCATCTCTCTCTCTCTCTCTAAAAGATAATATCAGCTCCCTTTCACCATGAAACAGGAAACCTCTTTCTTTCTTTTTCTTTTTCTTCCTTTTTATTTAATATTTATTTTTGTTGAGTGTAAACACCATTGAAAACAACAGGATGCTTCTCTCAAAAGAAGAACAATGGTATGCAAGAAATTATCTTGAGATCTCCCTTTTCTAAGTATACTCAAATGCTAAGTTTGTTTCTTCATTTTTTTCCCTCACTATATTTGCAAAATTATAAGTACTTCAGGAAAGTTGGCCATTAGTTAGATAACATTGTGCAAACCATATATTTCACATGACATAAAAAGTCACTAGCTTATATTCTGGCATCAAAATCCCAAATTGGTGTTATTAAGTTCACCATCAAGGTCTTACGTAAATTAGAGAAAACAGACTTAACTTCAAAACTTACAATCCATGTGGTTTTATAATCCATCCAAATAAATGGGTTGTCTTCGATCAAAAAGGAGACACTTCTTGCCGAACAAAAAAGAGGCCAGGACTGCCATCAGGCAGCAGTGCTAACCTCACAGGACTTGCAGCACCTTCTTCAACAGGTAAGATGCCAGTGTTGCGATTTATATCTGTTTTGACAAAGCCAGGGCAGACACAATTGATGCAGAAGCTAGGGTACTTTTTGGCTATAATTCTTGTGTGGGCATTCATGGCTGCTTTTGAGACTGTATAGTCAGAAAGAAAAGTAGGCCAGCCTTTGGCTTCCAGTGAACCTTCTTTATAATCCTTTAGAAATTCCTCCAATACTTCATCCACTTCCGCTTCTGTAAGGTTTTCATCATCACATAGCACTCTTTTAGCCCATTCATTTGGGATGTTCTGAAACATGACAAGAAATATTTTTAAATGTTGTTGACAATAAAAAAAGAAGAAGGTAAATTCTTTCTTGGAATACTATTACAAATTCAATATGGATACAAGATCTTAATCTCTGCTGGGGTGCACAAGATGGGAAAAAAAATGTATAATAAGATTCCTAACCATTTTAGAAGGAGCCTGAATCACAATAAATAGTTGGAAAAGTGTTCCATAATAAACTAAGGAAAACAAGCAGGGTCATCCATGTAGGGAATTACCATGAAATTCCCAATATGTGAGAAACAAAAAAAATAATAGAAAAAACACACGCCAAAGAAAAATAATCACACGCATAAGATAGTATTTACGTGGTTCGGAAATTTGCCTACGTCCACGGAGTTGCAGGAATTTTACTATTATCAGGGAAAAAAAAATATAAAGTGCGGCTACAGTTTTTTACTTTCTCAAAAACAACAACGATAGAAACCCTAATCACCAAAACAACGTTTTTTTCTATATCCTGCGCACATGATTCACAATGGACTACAAAACAGGCTAAAATTTTTTTTCCCGAGGCTATGCTCTCGAACTCCTAGGAGGCTTGTCCATGAGCACTACGGCTTGGGCCTATCGGCCCAAGCCTCTGCTTCATGGATTAAGCCTAAAAAAATCTCTCATTAAAAAATCACACAACATTATTCGGGTCATCAACCGAATCAAGCACAATTAGACTCCACAAAACCCAACAAATCTCTCACTTGGAGACTAGTTCAATCACCAAAATCAGCCGCTATCTTCCAAAAAACAATCCCTCCTTCCTACACACTCATCCTCCTGTCCTCAAGCTAGAAGACCAACTGAAGCTGCACACAGCTTTAGCTTCTCAACAGTGGCACCCTTAATCAACATGTCTGCCGGGTTCTTAAATCCACAAATCTTCTCAAATATTACCAGCTTATCTTCAACAAAGTACCGGATAAAGTAGTATTTTGTCTATATATGCTTCGACTTTGAATGAAAAGCTGAATTTTTAGCAAGAAAAATTTCACTCTAATTGTCACTATGTAGAATGCCCATCTCTTGCTTCTTACCCAATTCATCTAAGAATCCATGTAACCGAATCTTCTCCTTTCCAGCTTCAGTTTTTGCAACATACTCAGCTTTTGTAGACAAAGTAACAATATTTTGTAAATTTGAAGCCCAAGATATAGCTGTACCACCTAGAGTAAATACAAACCCAGTAGTATTTTTTCTACTATCAGAATCCCCAGCAAAATCAGCATCTACATAACCCTACAGTTTCAAACTTGCACTTGTGAAGCAAAGATATGCATCTGATGAACTCTTCAGATATCTCAGAATCCACTTGACTGCCTCCCAATGCTACTTTCCTGGCCTACTCACGAATCTGCTCACAACTCCCACTGCATGTGCAATGTTTGGCCTTGTACACGCCATAGCATACATCAAATTGCCAATAGCTGAGGCATAGGGCACCTTGCTCATATAGTCCCTTTGTTCTTCTATCTTCGGTGACTGTTGTTTGCTTAGTTTGAAATGACTACCCAAGGGTGTGCTCACTGGTTTAGCTTCATTCATGTTGAATTTACTAAGAATTTTCTTCACATACTCTGACTGTGAAAGCTTCAAAATACCATTAGCCTTATCTCTAATGATTCTCATACCAAGGATTTGCTTTGCAGCTCCCAAATCCTTCATTGCAAATTATTTTGACAATTACTTCTTCAGAATATTAATCTCCTCAATGCTAGAACTGCAATGAGTATATCATTCACATACAACAGTAAAATGATGTAAGAATTGTCAAAAAACTTAACATAGCAACAGTAATCAGCTTTACATCTCTTGAACCCAATTTTATGCATAAAACTATCAAATTTCTTGTACCACTGTCTAGGAGCTTGTTTTAGGCCATACAAGCTCTTTCTCAATTTGCAGACTAGATTCTCTTGTCCCTGAACAATGAACCCTTCTGGCTGAATCATGTAAATGTCTTCCTACAAGTCACCATGAAGGAATGTTGTCTTTACATCTAATTGCTCAAAATGTAAGTTTTCTGTAGCCATTATTCCCAATACCAGTCTGATTGTTGACATCTTCACAACTGGAGAAAATATCTCTGAGTAGTCAATGTGCTTCTTTTGCTGGAACCCTTTAACAACTAATCTAGCCTTGTAACGTTTGCTACCATCATGCTCATTCTTTATTCTGTATACCCACTTGTTGTGCAAAGTCTTCTTTCCTACTGGCAATTCAGTCAGTTCCCATGTTCGATTACCCAACAAGGAATCCATCTCATCCTTCATGGCTAACTCACGCTTGAATTCTCATCTTGCAAGGTTTCATCATAACACTTTGGCTCACCATCATCAGTCAATAGGAGATAATTTAGAGCGGGTGAATAACGCTGTGAAGGTCTAATGGTCCTGGAAGATATGCGGACTTCAGCTACAGGTGTACTCTGATCTACCTGTGAATCTACATTCTCCTTATCTTCTTCACCCATTTTCTGGACAGTACTTTCATTCAATTCATCTAAGTTGACAAACTCAAATTTATTTTAATTTATCTTTGAAACATCTGGCACTACAGTTGACTTGTCCTTATACATAACCTGTTTATTAAATATCACATTTCTATTTTTGATGATTTTCTTGTTTTGTTCATCCCAAAACCTATAGTCAAATTTCTTATCACCATAGCCAATGAAAAAACATATTTTAGACTTTGCATCCAGTTTACTACGAGCATCAGAATCAATATGAACATAAGAAACATAACCAAAAACTTTTAAATGGGAAAATTTTACCGCTCCAAACCTCCTCAGGAAGTTTGAACTCCATGGAAACTGATGGTCCTCAGTTTATTAGGTAAGCTGCAGTGCTAACAGCATCAGCCCAGAATGTTTTGGTAGTCCAACATGCAACCTCATACTCCTAGCATGCTCATTGAGAGTTCTGTTCATGCGCTCAGCCACACCATTCTGCTGTGGTGTCTTGGGAATGGTCTTCTCCATCCTAATTCCTTGTGCAACACAATACTCACTGAACCCTCCATCTATGTACTCTCCTCCATTAACTGACCTCAAACATTTTACTTTCAAACTTGTTTCTGTCTCAATCATGGCCTTCCACTTCTTAAAAGTTTCAAATACATGAGATTTATTTTTCAGAAAATAAACTCATACCTTTCTACTTGAGTCATTAATGAAAGTGATGTAGTACCTTGAACCTCCAAGGGATGCAATCGGAGAAGGCCCCCACAAATTAGTGTGTACTAACTCCAATTTCTCAGCCTTTGGTGTCCTACCAGTTTTCAAGAAGTTCACATTTTTCTGTTGTCCTAAGATGCAGCTTTCACACATGTCAAAATCAATGGACTTCAATTCTGGTAGTTTTCCTCTTGACAACAGCATCTTCATCCCTTTCTCACTCATGTGACTAAGTCTGTAGTGCCATAGGCTTGTATCAATACTTGCTTCAGCAACTACAATTGTGTCTCTTGGACTTGAGGTCATATAGAGAGTACTAGTCTTCTTTCCACGAGCCAATACTCTGGCTCCCTTTGTAACCTTCCAAGTACCACCAGCAAATAGTATTGTATGCCCTTCATCATCAAGTTATCCAACAGAAATCAGATTCCTCCTCAGGTTAGGAATATGTCGAACCTTCTCTAATAACCAAATAGACCCATTGGGCAACAATATTCGAATGTCTCCCATACCCATAACATCTAAGGTTGCACCATCAACCAAATACACCTTACCAAAATCACCTGCAACATAATTATGTATGATTTCTCGGTGTGGACTGGTATGAAACGAAGCTCCTGAGTCCAAAACTCAATCATCAAGTGGACTGTCTACTGCAAGATATAATGCATTTGGTACCTCTTCTGTTATAGCATTAGCAGAATCATCTTCATTCTTCTTTTTAGGACTTTTGCATTGCCTCCTAAAGTGACCTATTTTCCCACAGTTCCAACATTGTACTTGTTGGCCTGATCTAGATTCACTTCTATTCCGATTAGAATTTTTAGATTTTGATCTACCCCGATTTGAATTTCTATCATTACCTCTGCCTCTTGACTCAAGGTTTAGGGCAAAACTAGATCTTGAGGTTTCACCTGCATCCCTTCTACGAATCTCCTCAGCCAGAATTAAATCTCGTATGTAATTGTACTTCAGCTTTTCTTTTCCTGTAGAATTACTTACTGCCATCCTCATTGCCTCCCAATTGTTTGGCAAAGAAGCTAAAACGATCAGTGCACGGATCTCGTCATCAAAATCAATTTCTACAGATGACAATTGATTTGTGATAGTGTCAACTTCATTCAGATGTTGTGCTACTGATGCGTTCTCTGCCATCTTCAGATTGAATAGTTTTTTCATCAGATGCGCCTTGTTGTTTACTGACGGCTTTTCATACATACCAAACAAAGCCTTCATTAGATCTGCTGTGGTCTTCTCCTTTACAACATTGTGTACAGCAGACCTAGACAGAGTTAACCTGATGACTCCCAGTAACTGTCTGTCAAGAAGAGCCCATTTCTCATCTTTCATAGTCGCAAGTTTTGTCCCCAAAAGAGGCAGATGCAATTTCATCCCATAGAGATAATCTTCAATTTGCATCCTCCAATACGCGAAGTCTGTGCCATCGAAATTTTCTATTTCAGACAACTTTCTTGCTTCCTTTTCCATTGCTCCCACTCAAACCTAACCTTAGACTTTGATACTAGTTGTAGGGAATTACCACAAAATTCCCAACCTGTGAGAAACGAAAAAATAGAGAAAATGCACGCCAAAGAAAAATAATCACACGCACAAGAAAGTATCTACGTGGTTCAGCAATTTGCCTACGTACACGAAATTGTTGGGATTTCACTATTATCAGGGAAAAAAATACAAAGTGTGGCTACAATTTTTCACTCTCTCAAAAACAACAACGACAGAAATTCTAATCACCAAAACAGCGTTTTTTCTATATCATGCGCACATGATTCACAATGAGCTACAAAACAGGCGAAAAGAATTTTTGGCTTGAGTCAAAAAAATGTGTCAAAAAATCTTAACATTATTCAAGTCAGGTCGGGTTGGGTCATCAACCAAATCAAACACAAATAGGCTCCACAAAGCCCAACAATCCAATGTTTAATGGGAAGGGCATTGTCTGTTGATATTATGGTATACACCTCCCTGTCTCTCTTGCTCTTGTTTCTTAAGGAAAGTTGTCCAAGCCAGAGAGTGATAGAAAGTGGAAAAATGTGTCACTTCTGTCATTGTTCTAAAATGAACTCATTAGCAATAATTTGACCTGGTTGGCTCAGCTTGATCAACTAATGAGAGGAGTTGATATAAATTTGGTTTGTATCTCACTCATTTTAAGCCAGTCTAACCTTCAATTTGAGTCATCTGCTCTATGACTAACTTGCTTGAGTTTCAAGCCTACCAAACTAGTGTAAAACTCAACCAAGTTTCTTACCGAGGGACGTGCTGATAATGTATTTATATAGAAGGATTTTGTTACTTCCATACCTTTAGCTGACCCGCGGAGGATGAAACGTTAACAATCCTTGGTGAATTTGACAATTGGAGGAGAGAAATGAGTGCTTCAGCCGTTCTTTTAGCTCTATAGTAGTTAGTTTTCAGGCATTCCTCTACTAATTCATAAGTTTGAATCAGTTTACGCTGAACAATTCCATCTCCTTGCTGCAGCAGTAAAAAGAACTCAATCCACTTGGTAACTATCACCAAATACTTCAAGCCCAAGGTAGAGTGATACAATCTACTGAACTTTAATATACAAAACAGAACAAAAATACCATAGCTTTAACGTAAATATTTTACCCCTTGATCATAAAAGAAAAGTAACTCTAAATTCAAAAAGCCTAAGTTGCAAACAAATATAATCCTAATTTTTGGCCTAAATAGGCATCATGTTAAGCTACAAAACAGAGCACTTATAGATACTAATTTTTCCAAGGAACAGTACGGGTATGAAAGATTATTCTCTTTGAACCTCCCCATTGGTCTTTGGCATCGCATGAAAGATATAGAAGCATTCTTTATGTTAGTTCTTTGCTCAATCTGATTATGCTGCACTCCCTATGGTAGTTCTAATTTCTAAATTAACAATGATCTCAAAGTAAATTACATGAAGAAGTCCAACTATGACGTCAAAAGTGAAAACAAACTGCACAAGACACTTGCAACTGTTGTAAATTAAACTTTTTGCCAAGGGCGCGTATATGAATTTCAAGCCCACCTATATTCTGCTTCAAAGACAAATCATCCATTAAATACTTACCCCACCATCAGAATCGAATTTGACTCCACCAATCCCTGCATTGTTCACCTGCACATAGTTTCAAAACTACATGACTAATTTTGTTTACATCGAACAAGAATTGGATTTGAAGTTTGAACACAAGGAACATTATTAAATCTGTCAGGTTATCACATCAATGAAATTCATTAACGGCAAACTTGTCGTCAAATCTTATCCCTTCTGTACATTATCCACTGAATTAAAATATGATGAATCTCACAAGCTCTATCATATCTAGTAGATATGATGTAATAGACTATAGTTGATTTTTTCATTATAAGGAATTTAAGTAATTTTGTTTCGCAATAACATGGGAAGTTTAAGTTCAAAGAGAAATAATTTCAAGAAGAAAGATATCCAAATTAAAGAGATAGAAATCTATAAAGAAATTAGCTTTGAATCATACCAAGATATCAAGTTTCCCGAACTCGGTTTTGATGAAATCTGCCAAAGAAGTAATGGAGGCAGGGTCAGCCACATCAAGCTGATGAAAAAACACATTATCAGAGAGAGCAGAGTCTTCCAGTTTCCCAAGAGCTTCAAGACCTTTCTTCTCATCTCTTCCTGTTAGCACCACTACGAACCCATTTGGAGCCAACTGTCTAACTGCTTCAAATCCAATCCCCTTATTCGCTCCTGTAACAACTGCAAACCTGAAAACAACAATAACAACATGAGCACATGCAAAAAAGAGAGAGATGGGCGTTACGTTTGTGGTTAGAAGATGTGATGGAAATTTAGTATATAGACTATAGAGACACCATGGAAGGACCTTAGGACTACCTCTTTGTTTCTGAAGACGATACTAACATCACTTCATTCGAATTATATAGAAATTCACAAATATGGATCACAAACAATAGGGAATATCACTACCTTGCAGAAGCACTATGCCCAATCTCCAACGACAAACAATCCCAATTGGCAACCTTGTTGCTTTATTTTGCATCCTGTCTTACTGGGTTAAAATGTTCAGCTACCCAATCGGCTTTTTGGCACCTCCTATCTCTAGCTACAAACCCATCCACACCATCTTATAATTTCCACATCTTCTTGTGATCAACCCAATGTGTAGAGTTTACTTAGACCCCTTAAACCACAATTGAATTAACCTAGTTAACAAGCCAAGTTATTACTTAGTCCAAAATCCAGATTTAGGTTAACACAATCATATAATCATATCAATGTAAAGTGCAGAATATAAAAACACAAAGATATGACGACCTAGGAAAACCAAACCGGTAAAAAACCTGGGGAGGATTTAACCTAGTTATCCTCAAGGTAAACCTGAATCAACTATGAAAGAATCAAAGTGTACAATAGCGACTTAGACCACTAACATCCTATTACTACCCACCAGTAGAACTTACTGATACGACCACGTGCAAGCTTCGAGACCACGGACTCCTTCTTTCTTGGATTCTCCAGCAAGTACAAGCACTCCCGCTTGTTTATCTTTAAGCTCTTATGGCAGCAATTGAACGATCATCAAGTTCTTGAAGCAATCTCCTTCTTGATAATCCTAAGCTTGTGTGAAGGCAAGCATCTCTTTGATCTCACAAGAGATTCACACAAACAGCAATATGAGCAACAAAGACTCTAGAGAGATTTTGGGTACAAACCCTAGATACAAAAAGAAGCACACTCTTCTCTCTCTCTTAGAAGCCTTTAAAAATGTGCTTAGGGTTTCCTTTATATAGTGGGAGAAGTAGATCTGAAACCCTAATCCTTAATGGGCTAGAACTGTTGTTTGGGCCGACTTAAAATTCTACAGAAAATTCCTGATGCATGATTCTCGATTAATCGAGTCTATTCTTCTATCAATCGAGCTGTGCAGAAATAGAACAGTAATTTTCTGCAACTACTCGATTCCAAACTAACATTAAACCAAACTTTGAGCAAGTCTAAACCTAGACTAAATGTTTTGATCATGGTTTGCCAACACAATACACATTGAAGTTCTAATACATTAATCCCTAAGGTCTTAGAACCTAACACAATGTGTGCTCCGAAATTCCTGATGTTGGTGAAGTGGACGATTGGGGTGGACCGGCGAAGAACAAAAACTTTTGAATTACTATTTTTTTTATTTGATATGGTGGTATAGTTAGCCGTTGACGTTGCATGAAAAATCAATTTTTATTATTTCATTTCATATATCATCTTTTTTCAGATAATGACAATGATCAAATAAAAATATGGTGTAAAGTGATGGGACTGGTGAGATATCTCGTCTTGGACGACCCTAGAAAATACCTTCGTCCATCCATCTTGGGCACAGACGAGGACAGACAAGTCATTAATAAGATGATTCAATACCTCGAACAATTACAAGCCAGCTGTCAGGCCATTAGATCCTCATCAATATGCACACTAATAAGCTCTTAGGCGTTACAAGAAAGAGCATGAAAACCCCAATCAAGGCCACAATGGCTATATATACACACTCATTAGGAATACAGAAGGTACATAATTTTCAACCCAAAAAGAAATACTTTTGCACTTCTCACTTACTCTCAAAAGATTTCTAGATACTAACTTAGGTTTCGGAGATGTTGTGGTCGGTGCCACACCGGTGTCCATCTCAGGAAAGCTTTGGTCCATTTTGTAGGGGCAGTGACGAGGTCTTGGCACCATCTGGATAGGTACACTCGACTGACGAATAGACTTCATCCTAAAGAATAAAGACCAACTTTGTAATTTACCCTAAAATAAATCATAGATGATTTTCCAAATTTATAACAACCTCAAGTTCCATCACGATAGATAATTGAGTCAAAATGTACTAAAAGACATTTATTTTGTATATTTCTTCTCATATTCTTGAATTTTAATTTTTTTATATAATAAATTGTACAAGTTTGTTGGTTTATAGTTTCTTGCCCTATTCATAAAATCCTAGTTTTGACAGTAAAAACATTGGTTTCTTAATTGGTACATGAACTAGACATTATTACGCCTAAATGAGATTGACTGGTCACCCCTATCTTTTTTTATTAAAGGGTAAAAAAAAAAAAGTTAGGAGATTAAATTCTCTTTGAAGAAATTCATGCCTTTGTGTGCTGGTTGCTAACATTACATTCTAATGGTAGCTCAATATTGTGGCTATTTTTTTTTAATAAAAGATAAAAATGATTTGAATAATCATTAGTATTAGGTACAGTTACCATGCATTAAGTTGTTCAATTAAATTTAAACACATAGTAAATTTGAATTTGAATTTTATTGAAAAAGATAACTTTTTTTTCTTATAAAACAAAAAAGATAACTTTTTTTCTTATAAAACAAAAAAGATAACTTTTTTTATTATTTATTATTAAAACTTATGTACCTAAATTTTTTTTTTTGATACAAGATAGAATTCTACTCTAACCTAATCTAAGTGTATATGTGTGTGAAGCTCCCTCCTGGAGACTTGAACCCTGGCTCTTGCCCCCTACACTCCACAAGCACTTATACTTGGCCTTGTGTCATTTCCATGCCTGAAGACCGACATTTTCATGCCTTATTAAGACTGAAGATGACTACGGCACACATTTGGTGTGATGGTTACTTCATAAGTATAAGTGCTTGTGAGGTGTGAGGGGAAAGGGCCGGGGTTCAAGTATCTAGGAGGGAGTTTCACACATATATACACTTAGATTAGATTAGAGTAGAAATTCTATCTTGTAAAAAAGAAGACTGAAAGTGTGGTTGAGTTTGGAAAATACCAAGTTTAGGTTATTCAGCAAAATAATATTACTAATAATGATGATGATGCAAAGTTTAGGTTAAGAAATGTTGGCTTAAGGATTGCAATTTGACCTCACTAGATCCAAATCCAATGAGAATAGAAAATTTATTTTGTAGTACCTTTCCAATATATAGATGGTCTGCAATCCAAAACACTTATTCACGAGAGCACAGAGCATCAATTGTTGTGCAAAGGTTGGACGAGTCTATAACACTAAAAGTCAGCCAAAATTTGGTTCCAATTGCTGTGTAAAGTTTGTGTTAGGGACATATTTTATGTAATTGGCAAATCTTTTAACAAAATGCACTTTACTTATAATTGGGTAGATCTATGATAAGTTTAGTACTTCTAGAAACAAGTGTTCAAGTCAAGTATTAAAACCATAAAGATCTGACCAAGAAACAAGTGAAGAAAGAGCTGTTCACTAAAGCTTGACAGAAGTCTCGACAAAATCCTTTCTATCGAGATTTAATGTTGAAGCTCGACATAAGCTGTTTCTGTCAGGACTTATGGAATCAGAATTTCCAGATTTGATTTTCTGGCCAAGCTTATGTATTTTTGTAGGGTTTCTTTTCTCACAACCCTAGACATATATAAGGCTTATTTTAAAGGCCGTCTCAAAAGTGAATGCAAAAATAATACATGAAGAAGGTGCCCTAGTTCATTATTCTCTTTGAAGAAGCTACTGCGTCTTTACGCTAAGGGTTTTGTGATCAAGGAGCTTCTTGATCTTCATTGTTGATGAATTGAAGAACTTCGCAGCCAACAACCTTTCAAGTTGTTGGAGTTAGTCACGTACTGAGATCCGTGCATCATTGGTTAGTCACATACTGAGATTCGTGCATTGAATAGAAAGATTGCTGCTACAATACAAGTCCAATTGGGTATTGAGGTAAGGGTTCAACTGTAGGTTGGTATTTCGGGATAGACCAAAGGGTTTGATAAGATTTCTTATACTTGTAATTGCTTGCGATTGATAATAATGGATTTTTGGGAGTGGTGACCTTAAAATCACCCGGTGAGGTTTTGTTTCCGTGGTTTTCCCCATTCGTAAACAAATCACTTGTGTCAAATTTATTTTCCGCTGCATTTAGTATAATTGGTGATTTGTTTGTGCTGCGACACTATTGCATGAAATTTGATCTAATTAATTAACTTAGGTAATTAATTAATTAATTGTAAGGGGTCAATTCATTTTAACCCAATAGTTTGGATCAGTCTATACCACTAAAAGTCAGCCAAAATTTGGTTGGACTTGGACCACCAGGAAATTGATCAGCACTTTCTTCACTAACTTTTGGTTGGGAGGAAATTTCTCAGCACCCACAAGGGACTGTCTTTGGTTCTTCTAGAAGGCCTTTTGGGCTATCAAATCCTACTCAATTGTCCATTTTGGGGACTTGCTTGGCCTTTTATTTGAGAAGAGACTAGGATATATCATTCTCCTCATGGCATATGCTATAGGTTTTATTTTGTTCCTATTTCAAATGCAGTAGCTTACACTTAGATGTGACTTATTGGGGGGTTTTTTTATCTCTAAATTTTTTTCAATTAGATTAATATTTTTCAAGTCCTTCGTTAGGTTTTATGCCCCTTATATGTTTGTTATGCATGGAGATTTTATTTCAATTCAATGTTGTTTACTATCAAATTTGAAACTCTTAAACTCATTTATTTAGTAAATTTTTAGACAAGCAAAATAATCCAAAGATTATCTTAAGATTTATCAGGCAGTATAACGTTGTAAGAGTTTCTAATATTTCCAATGGATATATTCAGAATATAATTGGTTAGAAAAGTTAGCTTCAAATAGGTTTGGAGCCAAACTTTGTCCATTATGATAATAAAAAAAGAAAAGAAAAAAGAAGCATTGTTATAGCATACATTGAACCATGCTATATCCTAAACAGATAGATCTTTCTGAAGCCAATAGAACTTGAAGATTCCTTAAATCTATCAAGTCTTTTCTTAACCATCATAAATCTGATTTTAGCTAGTGTAACTGAGAAATGTCCCTCTAATGTTTGTGACAATCCCTTGCAAACCAAAAATATTTCTCTTGAAACATATCATCACCAAGAACTAATATTGGCTTCCAAGAAGCACCAGAAACACATTGATTCTTCATTAAAGAGCCCGTACTGATAAGAGACTTAACAGTGGCATATCCTTATTACATCACAAATCCTAGACAGAGAACATAAGCCAAAGGGGAAGTGCATGAACATTAGAGAGCCAAATATTTTGATAAGTCTATAGAAACAGATTGTCTTCAACTAAAAAGGTGTCACTTCATTCTTGGCGAAGAAGAGGCCAGAAGGACCTCCACTCGAAAGCAGTGCTAACCTTAGAACTCTTTTAGCACTCTCTTCTACTGTTAAGGGGCCAAGGTGGAAGTTTATGTCTGTATTGACATAGCCAGGGCAAAGACAATTTATGCAGAAAGATGGGTATTTCTTGGCCAGAATCCTTGTGTAGGCATTCAAAACTGCTTTGGAGACTATATAAGCAGATGTATAAGCAGGCCAACCTTTTGCTTCCAAGGAACCCTCCTCGAAATCTTTTAGAAACTCACTTAATACCTCATCCAATTTTTCTTCTGTAAGGCTTTCAGCATTAGTTAACACTCCTTGAGCCCATTCATTTGGTATCTCCTGGAACAACATTGGAAGCAAAATTGAGTTTAATTTTTTAATGGGAGAATGATTCAGAATTTGATGTTAAAAAAAGAACTCCATATCTATAGGGAGTGGTTCATATAATTCCATGAATGCTATTTTGAGAGAATACCAATTTCGTTTTGAAAGAAAAACAATGAGTTAACCAGTATAGAAACAGATTATGTCCAGTTATGCATGATTTTCATCTCAAAGTATCCACTACATTAACAATAGTAATTTATTAACTTTAGCAACAACCAATATCAGCGATACAGTTTTTTAAGTTATGAATGTGTTGATGATTTGTAATCCAAATAACACTCTTCACATAGAGGGTAAACCAAGGTGAAACAATAAGTCTATGTTGGTCAATTATCCATTTATAAAAAGAAATATATTTACTCTTCTTTTTTTAAAATCTGAGAGACTCAAGTCAGTCAAATTTTAAGCGGCATCAAATTAACTCATGTGTTTCTGAGCTCAATTTAAGCCAATCTCAAGCAGAATCATCCGCTTTCAATTCAACATAACTGTATTTCAAACCAAATTTTTAACTGGTACAAGACATGGAGCTTTTCATCAAGGTGACTAAAATGCAAATGATGCTTTCTGATACCTTTAGCTTCCCCATGAAGGATGAAACATTGACAATCGTTGGTGAATGAGATAACTGGAGGAGGGTATTAAGTGCTTCAACCATTCTTTTGGCACCATAATAGTTTGTTTCCAGACATTCTTCAGTTAACTCGTACGTTTGAGTCACCATTGTATTCCAAGTGATTTCTCCTTCTTCCTGCATTGATGAGAAAAAAAAAAAAAATCCTCTTGGAAGTTAAACATCCCATACTTTGAAGGCTATATTTGATAGGAAGCTGTTGATTGACTATTTGCCTAGTAATGCCTAACTCCACAACCCCATAAATAACAAGAATAGATTTCATCCTTCTAATCAAATTTTATTTGGAGAATGCTACAGGCATGTCATATTTTTAAAAAGCCCACCAATAAATGGCAAAATATAACAAGATCTTATCAGAAGCACAATGAATTTGGTAAAGCAGCTGAGAAGCTAAACAAACTGTATCTACATTTAACTTAATAACCTTCCCTTTAAGAATGCAAATAGTTTTATCAAACTAAAATAGTCCTTGACGCAACTTACTAGGTGCTAGAATGATTTCAAGTAGAATTCTGGAAAGAAATAGAGGAATGTATGGCATTGAAACTTGAAAGTTCACAAGAATCTTCTTTCTTTAGTAAATTGTTTTTCTTTTTTTTTGGAAATTTCTCTAGAATAACCACTTACAACCTCCAACGGCCTTTGGCTGAAGAAAAATGAATATTTAAGCAGCCCCATATTAGTGATAAGATTTCTCCTTAACTTTGTTAGAAGTTACATTAACAATGGTACCCATAATTTTACATTAACAACGGTGACATCAAAGCAAGTTTCTCTTCCTCAAATTTGAATATAATTGCAAACCGTTAGTTTGTGGCAGCGAAATAAATCATATATAAAGAGCTTACATTAAAAGCTGAAGTCCTTATAGTATCAGCATCTCCAGTGGCTCCAAGAATCCCTGCATTATTCACCTGCACAGTATTCCATCATTTTCCAATCTTTCATTCCTATTAATCTAAATAAGAATACAGATTGCGATCTAGATTTCATATCTGTCTATTCAGTAATAACTAACCACAGTTATGCTTCCAATTTTCAGTTGTAAGTACATAAGAAGAGTCTATAATAGCAGTAGTATATTACATTTCTTTAAATTTTTTACAAGTTAAATTCCTAAACTGCTTTTTATTTCTAGAATTGATAAATCATTATAGGAAAAGTTGGAACTAGTTGAAGCCAGCATGGTTACATTCTTATGTTCTCTACACATATGAAAGTTAAGAGTATTTTGGTCATGTTTCGCCATCTGCAACCAGAGAATGTATTTCATGCATTTGACTTATGCACTCTTGCTCTTATGACATGTGGGTCCCACATGACCATGAGGCCCACACATTGTGAGAGGGAGGATTCATTATATTCAATGCATGAGCTATTTATTGCTGGAAATGAGATCCAGGAGTTGATGATGGTGCAAAGAAGTATATAATAAGGCAATATAAATTAGGAGTAACGCTAAGGTACAAACTATTTTACAATTTTTTTACAAACTGCTGATGTGACAAATTCTTATTAGTTCTAATATGAGTCCATCATTAACATCATATTTATGTTTATCAATGATTATTTGAAAATTACTAAAACCACATCAGCTATTTGTAAAAATATTGTAAAATAGTTTGTGTAAATTAAAGAAAGAAGATTCAGGATACTACAAACAGCCTCCTACAATTATTATAAAAAATTTGGCAGATACTTCAATGAAGATTAGAGAGGGAGAAAATATCCAAATCTTTGGACCATGTCATGTCATGCAGTCATGGTAGCTAAACAAGTTAGAATAAATATGTACCAAATCTGGTTTTGTTGAAATCTGAAGCAAGTCTAACACAAACCAATATATAACTAGAAAATCTTCTAAGAGACTGAATTAGGATATTACCAAGATATCAAGTTTTCCAAAAGTGGCTTTGATGAAATCTGCTAGGGAAGCAATACTAGCAGGGTCAGTGACATCAAGCTGATGAAAAAGCACAAGGTCAGAGAGGCCAGACTCTTTGAGCTTGTCAACAGCTTCAAGACCCCTTTTCTCATCTCTTGATGTTAACACCACCGTGACCCCATTCAAAGCCAACTGCCTACATGTTTCAAACCCAATCCCCTTGTTTCCCCCTGTAACTACTGCATATCTGAAAAAATATGATACCAATATTTGATATTATTATTTTAAAAAAGCTATGGGTGTCATACTGTTATATATATGGTTAGAGGCTGTGATGGGAAGTGTAAAATGGAAAGAAAAAAAAAAAATTCAGCAAATACCTCTTTGTTGCTTCTGCCATTGAAGATGAACTAGGGACTTTCTGAGAAGTAAGAGAACAACAAACTGAAATGGATTTCAGTTAAATTTTGTCATATTATACTGAATTTTTTTTAAGGATTTTTTTTTTTTTTTCCATTTTTTGAGAATTATTTTGATAGAAAATTAGCCACTGTCAGTCACACAGCACAGCAACATAGTACTTGTCATATATAATAATATACTAAAGGTATCTATTACTCCTCTGTCAAATCCCGCAACAAGGGGCCAAATAATGTTTATAAACTCATGTCTACGCGGATGCTGCCATATTGGTTTGTCCCTTTGTCAACTCTTTTGAATTTTGATGGAATCCATGAATCTAATGCAGTGGCACCTTCAACAAGAATATCATGTAGTACTAAAATCTAAAATATGGAATATGTGCACATTTTTATTTTTTATTATTATTATTTTTACATTAAAATATTTTGTTTGGGACAGACAATATAGGTATGGGTAGTCGGTAGTCGTAGTCCAATGTAGTCCATTGGACTGACTGTTTTGTAATTATATTTATAAATAAAAGGTCCTTTGAAAAAAAAAAAAAAAAAAAAAAATATATATATATATATATATATATACACACGCACATATATATTGGTTCTCCCTCCATTTTTTCCCCGTAATGAAAATGAAACCGTGAATCAACATGCGTAGTTGTCCTCTTCTCAAAAAAAAAAAAAAAAAACATGTAGTTGCCCGCATGTGTAGTCTTTAGTGATCAATCTAAATAAGTATTTGATCAATTTACCTAGACATAGTATATGAGCTTAGTCTCTCAATTTAAATTGATAGACCCTATTTAGCACCACAAGAAACCTATGATTTTGTTGGACAATTTCTTTGCGATGGTCTTTATTAACTAGGGGAACTATTTGGTTGTTAATTGGGCTTGTGCCTAGACTGGCTTTTTATGATAGCTAGTTGCAAACCCACGCGACGCGCGGAAAAATTTGATATGAATATGTTTTATTAAATAATTATAGAATTAATGTATTATATTGTATATTTTTAAAAGTCAATATGTTATTTGAAATTATGTTTTATATTAGAACTTTTTTTGTGGTCTAACAACTAACAAATTAAATATATTTTGTAGTTGGATATTATATATAGTGAGATATGTATGAAAATACAATGCAATAATCTATCTATATATTACTAAAAGCTGAAGCGTAGCGTTTAATGCTGCTGCTCTCACATTGCGCCACATCAGCTGCTACGTCATTTTTTATTTTAAAATATAATTTTCCCTTCAATTTAAAAATGGTTTTTAGAATTTTCAGCCCTATAAATCACGGCCCTATAAATGCAGCCCACTACTTATTTATTGCTTCCACTATCACACTATAATAAATTTGTATAATTAATCCAGCCCACCTTTTATTTATTTAGTTCCACTATCAAGCCCAACCCAAAGACTTTTCAATTCAGCTTAAAGGGTAAAAAGAAAAAAAATAAAAAGCGTTGAAGCTTAAAGGAAAAAAAAAAAAAAAAAAAAAACGTGGAAGGCTTTAGGGTTTTGCGTGACCAAGAAGAAGTCTGGGGAGACAGAGAGTTTGAAGATTGTAACGTGGAGGGAAGCTTAAAGGGAGGAGAAAAAAAACGTTGAAGCCTACCCACCTTCCTGCTCTACCGTTTCGCAGTAACGGCTGCCTATCGGATTTCCTTCCTTCCTTTATTCCTTTCCACATGGTGTATAAATACTGACAGAACTTGCCTGCTTTGGTTGAGGTATCTCTACATCTCAATTCTTTTTTTTGGGTGCAAAACTTCTATGCTCTGTTTATATTAATATCATACCCTTTTTTCCCGTTTGTTTGTGTTTGCGTTTATATTAGACGAGCATCCTTGGCATGCCATTGATGTGTTTGTGAGATTGCCTGAATGTAGTTTCAAAAATGAAAGGAACTGTTTATGTTGCTCAATAGTGCTAGAATCAAAGCAAATTGTTTTTGGTGTTTCAATTTTTGCGGTAAGTTTTCTGCATAATTTTACTGCATAATTCTGCATAATTTTACTACATAATATTGCATAATTCTGTTTATATTAATATCATACCCTTTTTCCCCGTTTATTTGTGTTTGTATAATTTTGCATAATTTTACTGCATAACTTTACTGCATAATTCTGCATAATTTTGTTTATATTAATGTCAAACCCTTTTTTTTCCATTTTAGGTGTTTCAGTTTTTGCGGTAAGTTTTCTGCATAATTTTACTACATAATTCGGCATAATTCTGTTTATATTAATACCATACCCTTTTTCCCATTTGTTTGTGCTTGTGTTTATATTAGACGAGCATCCTTGGCATGCCATTAATGTGTTTGTGAGATTGCTTGAATGTCGTTTCAAAAATAAAAGAACCTGTTTATGTTGGTCAGTAGTGCTAGAATCAAAGCAAATTGTTTTTGGTGTTTCAATTTTTGCGGTAAGTTTTCTGCATAATTCTGCATAATTTTTCTGCATAATTCCGCAAAATTTTGTTTATATTAAAGCAAATTGTGCAGGATTACTGCATAATTTTACTGCATAATTCTGCATAAGCAAAGCAAATTGTTTTTGGTGTTTCAATTTTTGCGGTAAGTTTTCTGCATAATTCTACATAATTTTATTGCATAATTCTGTTTATATTAATATCATACCCTTTTTCCCCGTTTGTTTGTGTTTGTATAATTTGGCATAATTTTACTACGTAATTTTGCTGTATAATTCTGCATAATTTTGTTTATATTAATATCATACCCTTTTTTTCCATTTTTGGTGTTTCAATTTTTGTGGTAAGTTTTCTGCATAATTTTACTGCATAGTTTTACTACATAATTCTGCATAATTCTGTTTATATTGTTTTATAATTCTGTATACTATAATATTTTTTATATTTTCTTTTGGTTGTGTAGGTTGTTCATATTTTCTACCAGTGTATTACGGATTATCTATTAAATTACAAGTTCAACAGCTGGATTGTTTCGTAAAGTATGTCCAACTCTCAATTAATGAAAACATTATTATAAAATTGAGATTATATTATCTTTTCGTGTGCTAAAATAATTTTTATATTATCTTTTGGTTTCTACCAAATTATAACAGATTATCTATTAAATTCCAAGTTCACAAAAGCTAGAATATTTCTTTAGGTCTCTCTAAAATGAAATATTTTGCTACAATAGTCCTCATATTATTGGTAGGGTGTTCATATTATCCACCAGTTATTTGAAATTGTTTTTTACTATAATGACACTTACTATTGTTGACTACAAGTATTTTTTACATGGGCTACCAGTGGACTCTAATTATCACAATTAGGTATTATCTTAAAAACACCCTCTTTCTTTCTGTATCATTGTGTGCAAGTTTGTATATATATATATATATTTTTTTTGGGAATAGTTTCGGTCTGCTTTGCTATTGCATCGACCCACAACAAATATGACTTTAATTTATTTTAATGACACCCAAATAATGAATTCATCAATTAAATAGAAATAAATAATAGGGAATTAAGTATCAAGTTTGTTGTTTTCGTCTGATCAATAATTTGTAATAATTAAAAGCATGAATAGTTTTAAATTTGCATAGGACCTACAAAAAATTCTACATCTAAATAACTAACATAACAAATGGTCCATTCCCACAATTATTTACTTTCCATTCAACCGTTATTTTAAAATTGACAAAATATCTATTTATCGCTTTCACAGTTTTTCTTATTTATATTGAATATTTTTTTTGTTCCTATGATGACACTTTATTATTAGACAAAACATTAGGCGGTTATATTAAAAAAAATATTGCTAGGGTCTCAAAAAAAATTATAAGGGGAAGGAAGAATCTCTTATGCTACATACCAAGACCATCAATCATGTAGTAAACCAATGAGTGAAATGGCACCTTCTTTGGTTGTAAGAATAACGTGTGAGAGGATTTTACATATTCAAGTATTTCATTTTTATATTTAAAAAGTTCATCTACTTAATTTAGACATTAATAACTAGACAATTAAATAATAATTCATACAAAATTAAAAACTACAAAAATTGTCTATACATATTCATCATGGATGGTTTTAAATTTACATTTAATTTTGCATTTACGTATTCTTATGCTTTAATTTACATATTTATAACTAAACAATGAAAATTATGAAGAAATGAGATATATGTACTTTGTAACTACTCCCCCCTCCCGAGAGGAGGCCCGGCTACCTCGAATTAGCCAGAAATCCTGTTTTAGTTTTTTATGTACTAGGATCAATATGGGGGGATTTCGAAGTTTCTTTATTGAATCTAAGTTATTTCAGTTGGTGGTGGAGGAAGGAGGGAATTTTTTTTCCCTTAAGATCTTTGAACGGGGAAAATTCTACATGCAATCGGTGTTTATGGGCAAGAGTGCAGCTCTTTGGTTAGTGCGGAATCTGGAACACTTTGTGATTGGGGTTAGTCCTAAGCAATTTTTCACGCTCAGGGAAGGTGCTACGGCGTACACCTTGCAAAGGGGGTCCAATTCTTTTGGGCAGTACGCTTCAGTGACAGAGCTTAAGGTTGGTGGGCGGCGGCAAACTATCATTATTCCTGCCGGTAAATTACAACACGGATGGAGAATTTTTGGGGTTGAATTACGAAGGATGTTGGAACCTGCTCAATATGCGCTGGGTGGATTGCAGTTTGTACCGTATAGGTCTAAGCAGATCCCCAAACATCATCCTCCCAGGTCCTATGTGGAAGCTGTCAAAGCTCCAGTGCAGGCAAGGTTGAAGCATGTTCAGCAGCCCCTCAACAAAGATAAGGTTAAGGCTGATTTTGTGAAGAATATTGTGGAGTTTCCAAGTGAAAAGTCTCATACACAGGTTGTAGCTTTTGAAACGCAGACTGGTAGTTCTCATCAGGCAGCCGTGGGTGGTGGGGAGGGTGGAACAGGTGATATTAATGGCAAGAATAAAATTGATGAGAAAATCTTGGAAGGAAATAATTATAATATTCCTTTGCAACTCAATTTGAATTCAAAAATGGTTGAGTTTGGAAAGTTGCGTGATAATAGGAAGGGACGTTGGCTGGGGAGAGGGCTGACTGTGAGTGTGAATGAATTTGGAAAGAGGCGGGTATTATGGGATGCTGTTAAGGGAGGTCAACAAGCTGGCAAATGGGTTCCACGAAATATTGATTCTACTAAGGCAGTGGGTCTGGGTCCATCCAAGTTGAAGGCCCAAGCCTCGTTGGGTAATGAAGAACCCATGTTGGGCCTGGGATTGCTAAGCCCAACTAATTTTGAGGCTGGAGAAAATTCACTTAGTGGACCTACGACTCTGGAGTCTTCTTTCCAGAAAGGGGTCACGTTGCCAAGTTCAGGTGGAAATAAACTTATTGCCACGAAGGAGTTTCTGCGCTCAATGGTCAGACCCACCACATTGGATCAACCAGCGATGCCGTCGAAGGTATCGGTGACCTCACCCATCACATCGGAGCACCCTGTGACATCGCCGAGGATATCGATGGTCACACCCATCACATCGGAGCAACCTTCGACATCGCCGACAGCTCCGATGGACTTCGCAGTGACGGAGGCTGAACTTAAGGGTGGTCAGCTCAGCTCGGTTCGTCTAGTCCAGCCACCCACTGAGCCGACAGGACCGGCGGCGGTGGCCCAAGTCTCCCAAGAACAGGTTTCGCTGATCGGTGCTCCGTTTGGGTCGAGGTTGGGGCCGGTGGTGTCATCGGACACAATATTGGACCAGGTAATGACTCTTGATGACCCGATAGTGTCGGAGTTGGTGCCTTTGTCTTCTTCAGTGGCATCGGAGGATGGGGTTGAGGACTTTGTGGGTTTGGAAGGATTGGTTAATTCTGACTCTGAGGGAGTTCATCTACCTGGCCCAAATATAAGGGAATTGGTCGGAGATTTGGATAAGACTTGGGGTAACTCCAAAGACTGGATTTTACAAATGCGTGATGGCCGGCAATTAGTGCTCCCATTGTCACTGTATCGTTCTCCAGATTGTTTGTCAGTCTGCTCAAGTATAGAGGGTGAGTGTGTACCAGGTAGTGTTTCTTGTACTAATGAAGGGCAGAGGGTTAATTGGGCAGATGAGAGTGAGGGGCTAGTAAACTCCTTGTCTGTGGTTCTCGGGTTAGTAAGTGAGCCTTGGGAGTCTGATGAAAGGTTGAGGTCTTCTGAGGGAGGTGATGAGCCATTAGTTGTGGTACCTTTGGCTACTGAAGGTCCGTTAGAGTTGGAGTCTAGTCCTATGAAGGAGATTGGGTGTAAGGAGAATGCAGATAATTGTCAACTTTCACAATGGGTAACCAATAGGATAAGGGCTTTCAAGAAATCTGTGGGCACTTCATTGGAAGGTTTTGAGGAGCAGATTACAGGACTGTTATTAGCCATAGAGGCCAGAAAGAAAGATAGACAGAAACTTGTGGTGGGTGATCAGACGAAGTTGGTTAAGTCCGGATAGAAAGGTCAGCGGGAGCTGAAAAATTTGCTGTCATCTTTGAATGTTGAGTATGATACAAATAAAGCAAGGAGTGCAAGTTTTGAGCGGGTGGTTGTGTCTTATCAATGAATGTGAAGATTATTTCTTGGAACGTTAGAGGGTTGAATGAGCAGGATAAAAGGTTCAGGGTTAGAAACTTGATTAGGAAATGGGGTCCAGATGTGGTTTGTCTTCAAGAAACCAAAATGGGACTGATTAATAGAGCAGTGATTCGTAGCTTGTGGGGTGGCCAACATGTTGATTGGTCTTATTTAGGCTCTTGTGGTGCTTCTGGTGGGGTATTAGTGATGTGGGACACTCGGGTAGTGAATAAATTGGAGGAGGCAGTGGGGAGATTTTCGGTTTCCTGTAAGTTTACAAGTGTGTCAGATCAGTTTGTATGGGCGTTTACGGGTGTTTATGGTCCTAATTTACACCGAGATAGGAGATTATTATGGGAGGAATTTTGTGGCTTGAATAGCTGGTGGAGTGTCCCATGGTATGTGGGTGGTGAATTTAATGTGGTTAGGTTCCCTTCTGAACGATTGGGGTCTACTTCTTTCACTACTGCTATAAGGGAGTTCTCCAATTTTATCTCAGAATAGGGTCTCATTGATCTGCCATTGCAAGGAGGTACTTTCACTTGGTCTAATTCTAGAGAAGTTGTTTCGAATGCTAGGTTGGACAGATTTTTGTTTTCTGCAGATTGGGAGGATAAGTTCCCAACAATTTCTCAAAGACGGCTATCTAAATTGTGCTCAGATCATTTTCCAATTGTCCTTGAGGGTGGATTTTTTCAGAGAGGGAGTATGCCATTTAGATTTGAGAATATGTGGCTAAAGGATGAAGGTTTTGTGGATAGGGTTCGGTCATGGTGGGATTCCTACCAGGTTCATGGTGCACCGAGTTTTATTCTGGCCAATAAATTAAAGCTCCTTAAAAATGATCTGAAAAGATGAAATGTGGAGGTGTTTGGTCATGTTGATGTCCGGATTAGAAAATTGTGGAAGGACCTTAGTGTTCTAGAGAATAGGGAGGAGAGTCAGGGATTATCAGCAGAGGAAAGGGTGAAAATGGGAAGAATTCGTGATGAGTTAGAGAAAGCTATCCTGTTGGAAGAGATTTGTTGGAGGCAGAAATCCAGAGTTCTTTGTGTTAGGGAAGGAGACAGGAATACTAAGTTTTTCCATCGTATAGCTAATTCTCACAGGAGGGTTAATTCTATTGATAGGCTTATGGTGGATGGGGTGTTGTCTTCGGACCCGGCTGTGATAGCAAACTGTATCTCTCAATTTTATAGGCAGCTTTATTTTGAGGAGGTGGCTCACAGACCTGTCTTAGATGATGTGGATTTTTCTAGCATCTCGGTGGAAGATGCAAGTTGGTTAAATAGGCCTTTTAAGGAAGAAGAGGTGTTTCAGGTGATCCATGACTTTAATGGTGATAAGGCACCTAGCCCGGATGGCTTTTCCATGGCATTCTTCCAGTCATGTTGGGGTGTTTTGAAAAATGAAATTATGGCTGTATTCCACAACTTCCATACTCAGGCGGTGTTTGAGAAGAGTCTTAATGCTTCATTCCTAGCCCTTATTTCTAAGAAAGTGGATGCTGTGGAGGTAAAGGATTATCGGCCTATTAGCTTAGTTGGTGGGATGTATAAGATTATTTCTAAGGTGTTGGCTAATCGGCTTCGTAGGGTGGCGCATGGACTTATTTCGGATTCACAAAATGCTTTTGTGAAGGGCAGACATATTTTGGATTCCGTCTTGATTGCTTCTGAATGTATTGATAGTAGATTGAAGTCAGGAGTTCCGGGTGTGCTATGTAAGTTGGATGTGGAGAAGGCGTATGATAATGTGAGTTGGGATTTTTTAATGTATATGCTGCGGCATTGTGGTTTCTCAGAAAAATGGAGAAAATGGATAAGGTATTGCATTTCAACTGTGAAGTTTTCCATTCTGATCAATGGTAGCCCATCTGATTTCTTTGGAAGTTCTAGGGGGCTTCGGCAAGGGGATCCTTTATCTCCATTGTTGTTTGATATTGTGATGGAGGCATTGAGTCGTATGTTGGATGTGGCTGTATCCACTGGGCAATTCTCAGGCTTTTTTGTGGGCAGTATGTCTGGTCCTTCAGTAATGGTATCTCACCTTTTATTTGCAGATGACTCGTTGATTTTTTGTGATGCTGAACCTTCTCAGATTGCTAATTTGAGGGCAATTCTTGCTAGATTTGAGGAGGTGTCAAGGCTTCGTATTAATTTAGGGAAATCTGAGTTGGTACCTGTTGGAGGGGTACCCAATTTGGAGGCTTTGGTGGGTTTGTTGGGGTGTGGACGGTCTTCTCTGCCCTTGAAATATTTGGGCCTTCCTTTAGGTGCAAAATTTAAGGACTTATCTGTTTGGAACCCTATTCTTGAGAGAATGGAGAGGAGATTAGCAGGTTGGAAGAGAATGTATTTATCTAAAGGGGGTAAGATGACACTCATTAAAAGCTCACTATTGTCCTTACCTACATACTTCCTTTCCCTTCTTCCTTTACCGGGTAAGGTGGCTAAGCGTATGGAGAAGCTACAGAGAGATTTTTTGTGGGATGGGATTGGTGGTGAACCTAAATTTCATTTAGTTAATTAGGCCAAGGTTTGTAGGCCTTTGCAGGATGGGGGGTTGGGTATAAGACAGTTGAGTAATTTTAATTCTGCCTTATTAGGTAAATGGTTGTGGAGGTATGGTACCGAGACTGATGCTTTATGGAGGAGGGTTATAGAGGCAAAATATGGGAACATGTGGGGTGGTTGGTGTACGAAGAAGGTGACAAGTCCTTATGGGGTCAGCTTGTGGAGATATATTAGAAGTGGTTGGTTGAACTTCTCTAAACTTCTTATTTATGATGTGGGGGATGGTACTAGAGTAAAATTTTGGAAGCATGTGTGGTGTGGGGATTGTACTCTCCAAGAGGCCTTTCCGGAGCTTTATTGTCTTAGTAGGTCCAAGGACTCCTCAGTGGCTGAAGTTATGGGTTGGTCTGCTGGGAGGTTTCACTGGAATGTGCAATTTCGTCGTCCACCACAAGATTGGGAAGAGGAAGCCTTTGACCGGTTTATGGGGCTAGTCTATTCCTCGTCAGTGAGAGGGTTTGGTCCAGATAAGGTTTGTTGGAAGTCTGCAAGGAATACAAGATTTGAGGTTAGAAGTTATTACAGTTCCTTTTACCCTCATAATCTTGTTTCCTTTCCATGGAAAATGATATGGCAATCGAAGGTGCCTCCAAGGGTAGCCTTCTTTTCTTGGTCTGCTTCCTTAGGTAAGATCTTAACAACAGACAACCTTCGTAAAAGACGAGTGATAGTTCTTGACTGGTGTTTTATGTGTAAGAGGTGTGGGGAGTCGGTGGATCATCTACTACTTCATTGCACCATAGCTTGGGAGTTGTGGTCTTTGGTTTTCTGTTTGTTTGGTATTCAGTGGGTTATGCCTCGTACTGTTATTGAGGTGTTTGAGGCTTGGCAAGGAAAGTTTGCGCGACATCGTCACATTGATGTTTGGAGATTAGTACCTCACTACTTGATTTGGTGCATTTGGCGAGAAAGGAATGCTAGAAGTTTTGAGGGTTGTGAACGATCTTTGCTGGAGATTAAGTCTTTTTTCTTACACACTCTCTTTGAATGGAGTGTGGTTTTTTCTCATTTTTCTTGTTCTTCCTTTTCTATTTTTCTTTACCGTTGTTCTTTTGTTTCTTGATTTTTGCACCCATAGTATATCCCCAATGTACTTGTCTTGGCATTTTCTTTATTATTATTAATAATATTCTTACGTTATTTATCAAAAAAAAAAAGAAAATTATGAAGAAAGTAATTACAGCATTCTTTTTTTTTTCTACTTTTTAAAAAGTCGCAATATCTATGTTATTTAGCCAAAAAAAAAAGGAAAAAAGATTATAATATCTATGATTTGAATTTATAAAAAACCTGTGGCTACAACTTTGAGCAATTTTTAAAACTCTCACTTACAACTGTACTTCTGTCAACTTTCAACAAATAAAATTTTCTTAATTAAATTCATTAAAACCATTGTTCAAATTTTCTTTATATGTTTGTATGGTGTTTACTATCAGAAGGCGGCTTGGGTTTTGAAAAAACCACCTATTACCATTTTGATTACTATTTTACCCACCAGTTGCTTACAAGTTACCTATTAATTTACATGTTTTAAGCTAGATTGGTTCTTCAAGTATTTCTAAATATTAATTATAAATAAAATGAAAAGGCTATGCTAAAGAATTTTTTATATTTTCTTTTGGCTGTGTAGGTTGTTCATATTTTCTACCAGTGTATTACAGATTATCTATTAAATTGCAAGTTCAACAGCTGGATTATTTCGTAAAGTATGTCCAACTCTCAATTAATGAAAACGTTATTACAAAATTGAGATTATATTATCTTTTCGTGTGCTAAAATAATTTTTATATTATCTTTTGGTTTCTACCAAATTATAACAGATTATCTATTAAATTCCAAGCTCAGAAAAGCTGGAATATTTTTTTAGGTCTCTCTAAAATGAAATGTTTTGCTACAATAGTCCTCATATTGTTGGTAGGGTGTTCATATTATCCACCAATTATTTGAAATTGTCTTTTACTATAATGACGCTTACTGTTGTTGACTACAAGTATTTTTTACATGGGCTACCAGTGGACTTTGATTATCACAAGTAGGTATTATCTTAAAAAAAACCCTCTTTCTTTTTGTAACATTGTGTGCAAGTTTGTATTTTTTTTGGAATAGTTTCGGTTTGCTTTGCTATTGCATCGACCCATAACAAATATGACTTTAATTTATTTTAATGACACCCAAATGATGAATTCATGAATTAAATAGAAAAAAATAATCGGGAATTAAGTATAAAGTTTGTTGTTTTCGTTTGATCAATAATTTGTAATAATTGAAAGCATGAATAGTATTAAATTTTCGTAGAACCTACAAAAAATTCTACATCTAAATAACTAGCATAACAAATGGTCCATTCCCACAATTATTTAATTTCCATTCAACCGTTGTTTTAAAATTGACAAAATATCTATTTATCGCTTTCACAGTTTTTCTAATTTATATTGAATTTTTTTTATGTTCCTATGACGACACTTTATTATTAGGCAAAACATTAAACGCTTATATTAAAACAAATATTGCTAGGGTCTCAAAAAAAATTATAAGGGGAAGGAAGAATCTCTTATGCTACATACCAAGACCATCAATCATGTAGTAAACCAATGAGTGAAATGGCACCTTCTTTGGTTGTCAGAATAACGTGTGAGAGGTTTTACATATTCATGTAATTCATTTTTATATTTAAAAAGTTCATCTACTTAATTTAGACATTAATAACTAGACAATTAAATAATAATTCATACAAAATTAAAAGCTACAAAAATTGTCTATACATATTCATCATGGATGGTTTTAAATTTACATTTAACTTTGCATTTATGTATTCTTATGCTTTAATTTACATATTTATAACTAAAAAATGAAAATTATGAAGAAAATAATTACTGCAGTTTTTTTTTTTCTACTCTTTAAAATGTCACAAATTTTCTGTTAAAATTTTTGATATATAATTCAATCAGACATATATGTTTTTGTCCTCTATATATGTACTAAAATATTCTTCACCTGCAACCATACTTTATTGCACTCATAACGTGGAAAACTTGAAGCTAAAAATAGAGTGAATGTATAACTCTGCTCGATCTACAACTTTATCAATTTTAAAACTTTAAAGCAAGGAACTTTCATGTAGCTTCAGTCAGCAAACCATTTGAATAAATTTACAAAAGAAAAACCCACCTAATTAACCAATGACTCAAAAACCATATTCAAAAAGGCAAGAGCACCATATATATAATATAAATTTTAAAATTTAAATTATATCTCCTTTTTGCGCAGATCAACTTTAGATTTCATCCTGGTATCAATTAACTGACCTAACCACTAAATACATTATATTTAAAAGGTAAGGCCATTATTACTTCCATTACAACCAAATCATTAATTGATTGAGACTAAAATAAATAAATGTCTTCATATTCCCTTGAAACATTAGAGGGGAGGAGGGGAACCTTTCACATACCACCAATGTAACCACATCTACAACTATTTAAGACATCCATGATATCTATTTCTATTTCATAACCATACCATTCAAATTACAACTACCAAGAGAACGTACTTTGCAACAATAGAGACAAAATTTTCAGCTACAAGATTTTGGAAAGATAAATTTCCCTTATGTACAAGGTATGTATACTAAATTTGAAAACTATTCATTTCTATTTCATAAGATGAATAAAGATCATTAGAAATTTTAGATATGCTTAGTTATATAAATGGTTGAATTTTATTAGTCTATTTCCATTCTAACAATAGTTCAACTCAATTGGGTCCAACTAATGACTATATTATCAGTTCCAAAAATGAGTTACAATCTCATCAAGCAACTTTCAAATCAAAATGAGAATTGGAAGGTAAGAGTCAGACTTTCAAGAATGTGGGAAGTTGTCAACCGAAAAAATCTAGAACTAATCAGTTTGGACATGGTTCTTATAGATGAACAGGTTAGATTTGAATCGAGAATCTATTTTGTCATATTTTCTTTACTCGACTTGCACCTTAAAACTAAAATTGTGACTAACAAATTTCTTATTTAACTACCAAGATGACACAATACATGCTACAATTCAAAAAAACAATGTTAAGAAGTTACAGGCACAACTACGAGAAGGACAATTATATTCATTGTCCAATTTTCAAGTAGATACTTACAAGGAAAAAGATAGCTATTAGCCTCTAAGTAAAGAGAAGAAAATAAACTTTCTACGTACAACAGTTATTGAGGAGCTAAAAGAGGCTGAAGTTACTATCTCCCAGCATAAATTTGAATTTGTTGATTACCAAACAATTGTGGATCGCTTTGACAATAACAAACAATTGACAGGTAGCCTACAAAGTCTCAAATTTATTTTAAAATAATTATGTTTCAAATTACTTCATCAACTTTATTTTCTGTAGACATTATTGGAAAGATAGTTGATGTTGGACCACTAGAAAATGTTCATGTTCAAGGATCTACTGTCCCAATGAGAAATATAGATATCATGAATCTAGAGTAAGCTTTAGCATGTACATATGGATTCATTGCATAATACTACTTCAACCTCTTTATCGCTTACATATTTGTTTGCCACAGAGAAATCAAAATAAGAATTACTCTATGGGGACTAACATCAAATCAAATTGAGGACAATTTTTACACCAACAATCCAGGACCCTTTGTCATAATAGTGACATCTACTATTGTGAAAACATTTAGATGTAATAACTTCTTTTAAACATAATACAATAAAATTTCTCCATCCTATTTATAATACTAATCTCTATCTTTAAAGGAATAGATATTTTTTTATTATTAATATTTATTTAAAAACACTTGCAACAACTTAATTACAATCCTCTAAAGTTTTCACCTAGCATGACGCTAACTTAAAATTTATAAAATCCTTTATATCTAATTTTAAGTTAATTAAATTTTATTTCACAAAAAAAAAGTTAATTAAATTTTACTAACTTGGGAAGACGGTTGATTAACTCTGGATTGACTACAAGGCCAATTATAGTTGTATCATTTCCGCATCAAATTCCAAGACAATACCTTCTATCATCACAAATCCTACAATATATTGTTTATACATATATAATGCAGCTTAAGTAGTAATAAATTCAAAAATATTTCAAACAATAACACGATCATAAAATAAAAATTACCACGCACAACACGTGGGTCCGCGGCTAGTTTTTATATAAAAACAAATTACTATGTGAGAATTATTAGACCAAGTTGTAGCCATGTACTTTCTCAAAAAAAAAAAAAAGTTGTAACCATGTATATTTTGTTTATTACTATATAGATGTATACGATTCAACACTTATAGGTATAGTTTTCTCCAAAACATAGATCCACATCTCTTTCTTTCATACAATTGAAACTAAGTGAAAAAATATATAAAGATAATTATGCAATAAATCATATATCATAAAGTGGAAATATAAAATAAAATAAAATGCAAAGAGCAAACTTTATTTCATCATATGAACAAATCCCGCAATATATAACTCTACAAATTCATAACCCACATGATTACTTAGATTTTATAGTAAAATATGACCAATCCATCAATCATGACATTGCAGTATAGTCTAGATATAATTATATAAAAATCACAGTTTGTTGGTCATGTTTCATAAACCAAAAGTGTCATCTATACATCTAATAAAATCTTTAAAGAGTAACACATGAGAATTCTTAATTTGAATAGGGGATTTTATATATATATATATATATATATATATATATATATATATATATATATATATATAGAGAGAGAGAGAGAGAGAGAGAGAGAGAGAGATGTAGATAGTGGTGGAGGAGGGATGGCGGGGTTTGAACCACAAATAGGAACACCATAAAGAATGTGCTAGGCTACCACTTGAACCCCCAAAAATTTAATCTAAGAGGCCAGACGTAAGGGTAATAGCAATTATAAGAAAGAATTAATCAAGTTTCTTAAGTATCTATACATAAAAACATTAATAGCATAATGATGTTCTAGAGTAAATTATATTTTGTCTTATTCTCTTTTTGGCTTTTTCCTTAAAGATGATCAACTAAACAAAGTAAAAGCTTACCAAGAAAGCTCAAATTAGCTAAAAATTTAATGGTGGAGATGCCTATTATTTGTAGTAGAATGAACAAAATAAAAATCACAAATAGATTTGAGAAAGACGCATGAGATTTCTAGAAGAAATTTTACCAAACACATGAGATGCAACAATAACATAACTATGACACTGAATACTTTTTGACACTCTACAAATAAGCACAAAAAATGTTCATTATAAATATGTTTCATATCAATATTAGGAATTTCCACAACAATGATAGGCCAAATAAAACTGTATTAACAATTCTAAGTCAATTAAAAATAACAAAATTCAATATCATTGAAAATTTTGGAAAGGAAAACAACAAAATCACTTCAGAAAATGCAAGAATACTAAAAAGAAAGGAAAACGGAAAACCAAAAAAAAATGATAATTTTTTTTTTGTGCGTTTTATTTACCTCAATGGTCTTCCTATTGTTCATTTAAATTTGAAAGTTTCAGATAAATATAATTCATATCTTCTCAAAATGATGAAAACTAAAGCTTGATTGAAAAATATGGAGAAAAATTAGTATTGTGCTAATTTTTTTTGTTGTTGTAGCTGATGGATGATTGAATCTAGAATGTGCATTGGTATATATAATATTGTAAAACGTAAATAAATAATCATTGTATGAGTGAAAGAGAGATAAGGTTGTGAAAAACCAAAATTTTCGAAGTAAAAAAACACTATAACGGTAGATAAATGAAAAAAAACTTAATGCTTGATGTCTTCTAAAAATGGTGAAAACTAAAACTTGACTGGAAAATATGGAAAACAATTAGTATTGTGCTAAAATTTTTGTTATAGATGATGGGTGATTGTATCTAAAATGTGTATTGGTGTATATATATATAACACTATAAAACTTAATTAAATAATCACCGTATGAATGTGAGAGAGATAAGGTTGTGAAAAACAGAAATTTTGGAAGAGGAAACACTATAACGGTAGATAAACGAACAGACACTTAATGCTTGATGTCTTCTCAAAATGGTGAAAACTAAAACTTCTTTGAAAAATATGGAAAACAATTAGTATTGTGCTAAATTTTTCGTTGTAGATAATGGGTGATTGTATCTAAAATTTGTATTGGTGTATATATATATAACATTATAAAACTTAAATAAATATTCAATGTATGAGTGTCAGAGAGATAATTAAGGTTGTGAAAAACCAAAATTTTGGAAGAGGAAAGACTATAACGGTAGACAAATGAAGAGATATTTAATGCTTGATGTCTTTTCAAAATGCTAAAAACTAAAGATTTATTGAAAAATATGGAAAACAATTAGTATTGTGCTAAATTTTTTGTTGTGGATGATGGGTGATTGTGTCTAAAATGTGAATCGGTATATATAACATTGTAAAACTTATATAAATAATCAATGTATGAGTGAGAGAGAGATAAGGTTGTGAAAAATCAAAATTTTGGAAGAGGAAACAATATCATGGTAGATAAACGAAGAGAAACTTAACACTTGATGTCTTTTGAAAATGGTGAAAACTAAAGCTTGATTGAAAAATATGAAAAAGAATTAGTTTTGTGCTAAATTTTTTGTTGCAGATGATGAGTGATTGTATCTAAAATGTGTATTGGTATATACATAAAACAATATAAAGTTTAAATAAATAATAAATGTATGAGTGAGAGAGATAAGGTTCTGAAAAACTAAAATTTTAGAAGAGGAAAAACTATAATGGTAGATAAATGAAAAAACACTTAATGCTTGATGTCTTCTCAAAATGGTGAAAACCAAAACTTAATTGAAAAATATGGAAAACAATGAGTATTGTGTTAAATTTTTTACTGTAGGTGATGAGTGATTGTATCAAAAATGTGTATCGGTATATATATAACATTATAAAACTTAAATAAATAACCAATGTCTGAGTGAGAGAGAGAAAAAGTCGTGAAAAACTGAAATTTTGAAAGTGGAAACACCATAACCGTAGATAAATGAAGAGACACGTAATGCTTGATGTCTTCTCAAAATGGTGAAAACTAAAACTTGATTGAAAAATATGGAAAACAATTAGTATTGTGCTAAATTTTTCGTTGTAGAAGATGGGTGATTGTATCTAAAATGTGTATTGGTATATATATAACACTATAAACCTTAAACAAATAATTAATGTATGAATGTGACAGAAAAAAGCTCGTGAAAAACAGAAATTTTGAAAGAGGAAACACTATAACGGTAGATAAATAAAGAGACACTTAATGCTCGATGTCTTCTCAAAATGGTGAAAACTAAAACTTGATTGAAAAATATGGAAAACAATTAGTATTGTGCTAAATTTTTCGTTGTAGATGATGGGTGATTGTGTCTAAAATGTGCATCGGTATATATAACATTGTAAAACTTATATAAATAATCAATGTATGAGTGAGAGAGAGATAAGGTTGTGAAAAATCAAAATTTTGGAAGAGGAAACATTATAATGGTAGATAAACGAAGAGAAAATTAACACTTGATGTCTTCTGAAAATGGTGAAAACTAAAGCTTGATTGAAAAATATGAAAAAGAATTAGTTTTGTGCTAAATTTTTTGTTGCAGATGATGAGTGATTGTATCTAAAATGTGTATTGGTATATACATAAAACATTATAAAGTTCAAAGAAATAATCAATGTATGAGTGAGAGAGATAAGGTTCTGAAAAACTAAAATTTTAGAAGAGAAAACACTATAACGGTAAATAAATGAAAAAACACTTAATGCTTGATGTCTTCTCAAAATTGTGAAAACTAAAACTTAATTGAAAAATATGGAAAACAATGAGTATTGTGTTAAAGTTTTTGTTGTAGGTGATGAGTGATTGTATCTAAAATGTGTATTGGTATATATATAACATTATAAAACTTAAATAAATAACCAATGTCTGAGTGAGAGAGAGAAAAGGTCGTGAAAAACTGAAATTTTGAAAGTGGAAACACCATAACCGTAGATAAATGAAGAGACACTTAATGTTTGATGTCTTCTCAAAATTGTGAAAACTAAAACTTGATTGAAAAATATGGAAAACAATTAGTATTGTGCTAAATTTTTCGTTGTAGAAGATGGGTGATTGTATCTAAAATGTGTATTGGTATATATATAACACTATAAACCTTAAACAAATAATCAATGCATGAATGTGACAGAAAAAAGCTCGTGAAAAACAGAAATTTTGAAAGAGGAACCACTATAACGGTAGATAAATGAAGAGACACTTAATGCTCGATGTCTTCTCAAAATGGTAAAAACTAAAACTTGATTGAAAAATATGGAAAACAATTAGTATTGTGCTAAATTTTTCGTTGTAGATAATGGGTGATTGTATCTAAAATTTGTATTGGTGTATATATATATAACATTATAAAACTTAAATAAATATTCAATGTATGAGTGTGAGAGAGATAATTAAGGTTGTGAAAAACCGAAATTTTGGAAGAGGAAACACTATAATGGTAGACAAATGAAGAGATATTTAATGCTTGATGTCTTCTCAAAATGCTAAAAACTAAAATTGATTGAAAAATATGGATAACAATTAGTATTGTGCTAAATTTTTTGTTGTAGATGATGGGTGATTGTGTCTAAAATGTGCATCGGTATATATAACATTGTAAAACTTATATAAATAATCAATGAATGAGTGAGAGAGAGATAAGGTTGTGAAAAATCAAAAGTTTGGAAGAGGAAACAATATAACGGTAGATAAACGAAGAGAAAATTAACAATTGATGTCTCCTAAAAATGGTGAAAACTAAAGCTTGATTGAAAAATATGAAAAAGAATTAGTTTTGTGCTAAATTTTTTGTTGCAGATGATGAGTGATTGTATCTAAAATGTGTATTGGTATATACATAAAACATTATAAAGTTCAAAGAAATAATCAATGTATGAGTGAGAGAGATAAGGTTCTGAAAAACTAAAATTTTAGACGAGGAAACACTATAACGGTAGATAAATGAAAAAACACTTAATGCTTGATGTCTTCTCAAAATGGTAAAAACTAAAACTTAATTGAAAAATATAGAAAACAATGAGTATTGTGTTAAAGTTTTTGTTGTAGGTGATGAGTGATTGTATCTAAAATGTGTATTGGTATATATATAACGTTATAAAACTTAAATAAATAACCAATGTCTGAGTGAGAGAGAGAAAAGGTCGTGAAAAACTGAAATTTTGAAAGTGCAAACACCATAACTGTAGATAAATGAAGGGACACTTAGTGCTTGATGTCTTCTCAAAATGGTGAAAACTAAAACTTGATTGAAAAATATGGAAAACAATTAGTATTGTGCTAA